>NC_073303.1:301689877-301930189 GCF_027595985.1 Sorex araneus | reverse complement strand
AGGGAGGGAGGGAGAGAGAAAGTGAGGAGAGAAAAAGGGAGGGGAGAGGTGGGGATGGGAAGGGAAGGGGAAGGGATCGAAGTGGAGGGAAAACACAAGTCACAGAAGAAGCTAAAATTTGTAAAACATTCCCCAGATTAAATCCTTCTTATCTCAAAAGCTGTAGCCAGTTGAAAACCTAACTTTAAAGCTGCCGGCCTATGGCATACTCTCTCCTGGACCACAAACAGTGGAGGAGCACAGGCTTGCAGAGTCACCTTGGGGTGCCAGGTCGGAACCTCTACAGACTTTCAGGGTAATTTTCTCTGTCTGCCATCTCTACTGATGGCCCAAGAGATTGAAAATTACCTCATCACATTTACAAATCAATACAACTCATGCATATTCATATTGTGCTGTAAATAGTCAAAAGTGCAATCATTAAATACACATTACAAGAAGGAGCTACAATATGTTTACTGTGACACCCAAAATCACAACCAGAAAATAAGACATTGAATTTGGATGGTCTTTAAAATACTTTCTCGAAGCATATGTTATATTTGAAGAAGTGAAAAGACAGCAATTCAACCATTACGTACCAAACGTCTACTGTTTAAATCACGTGGGGGGAAATTTGGAAACTTCTTGATTTTTCACAGGTGTGCCATTTTGTATGTTTTGCTCGGCTATGCAAATTTTAACTGTCTCTCATTATCTAAGAGATAAAGTTGATACATATTTCAAGTTTCTTCATGATCTGGCACCAGGCACTCTCCTAGCTTTATCTCTCACAGTTCCTGTTACACTGAAAATAAATAATTATTTATCAGTTGCTCAAAATACCTTTTTCTTTCCTATTGCTCTTCCATCCAGTCTCAAACAGACTTTGAGTCTAATATATATAAAATTGCTTTTCATTCTTCCAAGGGGTTACATCACTTCATGCTTGGATCAGCAATTTTCAACCTCAGAAACATGGTTAAAAAGGCAAATTCTAATTCCACTTAGAGAAATTATAATTCAACTGTTCTGGGGTGGGACAAGGAATCTGTACACAGAAACATTCTAGTTGAGGATATTAGAGAAGCTTCAAGAATCACATTATGAAAAAAGCCTGGCTTGTACAGTTTGTTATGGTCTTTCCTCTCTCCAAAACATCATTTACTCTTTTCTCAACCATAAAATTTCTATTAATTTCCCAAGGCCCCGGTCAAATGCAATTTCTTTCCTCTTCTAATCAGAGTAAATTACTTCTTTCTGGGTACTCTCAATAGACTCAATCCATACTAATTTTGCCACATTTATTACATTAGAGATTAGATAAGTGCTCATTTTTTGGATAGATCATAGGTTACTTAAGACTATCAGTAAGTGTGGTAGGTGCTCAATAAAGCTTTTATTAGTAAAGAAACAAGATAGCTTTAGATTTACTCTGCCTTGAATTGTCTCACTTTGATTTCTTGCTGAGTAAACCCGGTGTTGGTGGGCCTCCAGGGAACTTAAGTGAGGCGGAGAGAAGAGAGAAGGCCCCTTTCTCCCAAGCACCCTCTGCCACCCCAGGACGAGCAGGGAAGGCCAGAGCTGATTAAGTCTGCAATGAGCCTCCTCACGGCATGGGCCAGAACGCCTCCAGCCCCACTATATAGCTGTCAAGCCACACCTGACATCCACTTGTTCTACTCGGCACGAGAGTTAATCCCCACCACCCAATTTCTTGGGAAGCCAGGGATTCAGGCTGGAGTCCTGAATTGTTCTTTGCAGGAAATAAAAGCGAGTCTGAGGTCTCATTCAGGCCTGTAGGCTACTTGTCTTTCTCACAGAAAAGAATTCCAGAAGCAGAGAAGCAGTGGTTTTTATTTGGAGGGATTTTTTTTTTCTTTTTGAGGAAGGGGAAGGAATTAGAGAAAGAGAGAGACAGAGACAGAGAGACAGAGAGACAGAGAAAGAGAGAGAGTAACACTCAAAGGAGAGCAAGGGCTTCCCCAACGGCTGAGAGACCCTTGCACACATCCCAGCATTAGATACGAAAGCATTAAAGTACACATCTCAAGAGGGGAGACATGGGCCACACATGTGCTCAGGCACCACGCGCACTTGGCCATCACACACGGACACAAGTAACATACGGCTCAGGGCAGCATATGTGCGCACCTCCTTTTTTCAAATTGGTTTCTCTATGGTCTTTACAAAGCTGCCGTATGTGGGGCTTCCTATGTAAGAATCCATTGCTAGGGTGGCTGCCAAGTGGTAGAATTGGAACTGGTTGATGGTCTTCTTTGAAGTTCTTTTTGTTGGCCTTTATTCCTGCTGGAGCATGTCTAAAAGGAGGGTCCAGCCTTCTCTGAGCCTGTGGTGCCAGGTATGTCTTTTCAGGCCTTAGTTCCTGTGTTCTCAAGGTGGGTCCTGACAGCCTTAGGGCTAGTTGGTTATTATTTTCCAGGAATTCCATTGCCATGGGGCACCTTCTCATTCTACTTACTTTCCTCAAACCCTGAAGCGATCCCATTTCAAGGTCAATGTCTATTTTTTCATAAACATTTCGCTTTATAAATCCAGAAATATGTCTTTCTCCTCTGTGCAACAAGTTCTGCTTTGTCTTTCTCTCAGAGTATTTCTCCCACTGTTTTACATTTATGTGTATTAGGGTACATTCTTTATTTCCCACGCATGACTGGGCTTCCTATCTTAACACTCTTTTATCCTCCCAGAGAACACAACAGAGTATGTTACTCATGTTCATCTTGTTCTCAAAAAATAAAAATGACAATTGGGTTGTAGTCAGCTCACCTGAGAGAAATGTAAATTTCAGGGGCAATTGAAAAATACCATTTTCTCTTCCTACTTAAGCAAATCAGAATATAAGAAACATAAGAATACCCAAATAATGATGTGCTCTTTATAAATATATATATATATATATATCTGAAGTATGAAGTAAGAATCAGACACCTTTTAACAGATGAGCAAGTGAATAAAATAAAACTTCAATTTAATCTAATTATTTTGGGGGATTGGGAGGGGGAGCAGGGGGTGGGGTGGGAACCACAGCCACCAGTGCCCAGGAACTACCCCTGATCGTGCTCAAGAGTGACATCTGGCAGAGGTGGGGGCACTTTATGTAGTACCAGAGGTCAAAGTGAGGGTCATTGTCACTGTCATCCTGTTGCTCATCAATTTGTTCGAGCGGGCACCAGTAATGTCTCTCATTGAGAGACTTATTGTCACTGTTTTTGGCATATCCAATACACACGGGTAGCTTGCCGGGCTCTCCAAGAGGGGCGGAGGAATCGAACCGCGTGAAAGGCAAACTCCCAACCGCTGTGCTATTGCTTCAGCCCAAAGTGGGGGTCATCACATGTAAAACAAGCACCTTATCTGCACTTTATTGCTTGCTCCAGCTTCAACGACTCTCTTGTATAGGTCTCTGTGTTAAAAGACTGTTTTTATCATTCATTACTACTGCTGCTATTATTATCATCACAATCTTTTAAAACCTTTTTCCCTTTTTAATATTTATCATTATTATTATTTCTTGTTCTGTGGATAAGTAAGATCAAAAGGAGATATAACAGAGTTTCTACCATCCGATGTGGAGGCTCTAATATGCATTTATTTCTCTCAAAATTCAAAATAACAATGACCAGAATAACAAGGTTATTATTTTCCTTTGTCAAGATTTATTCTTTTATTCATTTACTTATCAATTTAATGAATATGGAGACTTGCTTCATGCAAAGACCAACAGAGTTCATGACTATGTCTTTTTATTTAGAGCTTGCTGATGAGTAAATACATGAACAAATAAATGAATGAACACTAATATCAAAGGTCTTAAACTTTCTTTACCAAACAAATATATTGACACAGTCCTTCCAAATTATCATGACAAATTTTAATTGAAATATTGATAAATGTGTGAAGAAGGTAAACTATTTACTTTAAACTCCTAAATAATCTTCATTACTGTCATGTGTTTAACTTAAAAAAATAAATAAATGAAAGGGCAGAATTCATGAATCAAGAAACTTTCTTCTACAGAAAGGATATATTTAATCGTGTGATTTTTAATTAATCAATAAGTTTTATTTAAAGTAATTTACTTAAAGAAATATTAGGGGAGAGAAAGATAGTGATGTACATTTAAGAGAGAACATGGGCTTCTCCAGAATGAAAAAAAAATTAAAGAATGGCTTTGGGGAGAAAACTGTATGCTATTTTCCAAATTGTCTTGGCCTGGAGTTCTCAGCATACATAAATTACTTTGGGGCAAGAAAGTAGTATAGTAGGTAGGGCACTTGCCTTGCACACAAGTTGACCTGGGTCCAATCCCAAATGAATCAAATGGTCTCTTGAGCCGAAGCTGGAGTAATCCCTGAGCTCAGAGCCAGAAGTTATCTCTGAGCAGTCACGGGGTAAACCCAGACACAAAACAAAATGTTAATCTAGGTATTGTCATAGGAAAAGCCCAGGACTCTTGATGCTTCTTTAATATTCTTTTGATTCTCTGATATCTCCTTTTCAGAAGGGCTGCACCCTTCTTAGTTTCGACCTCTGGGTGGTATCTCAGTTTCTCCATCTCCAAAGAGCTCCAGAGTTGCATCTCTAAGGGATGTGGACCTCCAGCCTTTGTTATCCTTCAGGACTTGGCACTATCTTTTTTAAAGTTTTGTTTTCCTCTCACTTACTGCCAGGCAGCTCCCCTGTCCCCCATATATATCTATCTGCCTACAAAATTAACCCCCAGACATTTCACCCCCTTAAATTGTTAAGGGGTCACAATCACGATCACAAAATCCTGTTAATTGTAGATTTCTCAAGCGAGCTCAGTCTCCTTTCCCTGAGATCTTAGAAGTCTATCTTGACTCGGCCCTCCCAAAGATGTCACACTGGAGGCTCTTTCAGGGTCACGGGAATGAGATCCAGCTTGTTATTGGATTTAGCATATGAATACACCATGGGAAACTTGCTAGGCTGTCCATTGTGGGCAGGAAACTCTCAGAAGCTTGCCAGTTTCTCCCAGAGGGAGAAGTAGGCTACAAGATATCGGAGCTTCTGGGAGCTCGCGTTTAAGTCTCTCTCTGGATGTTGGCCTTTGATGGATTACACATACCTGGGTTCCTCTGCCAGTACCTTCATGCATGAGGCCTGTCCAAACATGTGGAGAGGGGCCTCGAGCATGGCTGTAGCTAGGTTCCAGTGGTCTTTGGCTGCTGGGAACTCTGCTCCGAGTGGGGAGGGAAGCTGGAGCCCATCCCCTCCGAGGGGCCCCGAAGAAGACAGCCAGGCATGTGGGCAAGAGACTCTGCCTGTTAAGGGGTACATGGATGAAAGTCAGCCCTCTAGAGCATCTTCCCTTTGACAACAGCTACAGACCTGCCTATGGAAGGGAGTTAAGTCTCAGCGCCTATGGAAGGGAATTTAATCTCATGCTTTGTACTAATAGGGCGCAGGCATTGGCAAGTTGCATCTCAAAGTTCTCAGTCTGAAAAGAAATCAGATAGACAATAATGTTTTTAAATTTTAGACCCTGGAGAAAAAAACGATTTTCCTAGCCCAGTGAGGGCAGAGTATTTACAGAGACAAGAGCTTGGGATTTGCATTTCAAGAGAATGTATTCTTCATGCCTTTGGGCTGCTTCAGGATAGGAGATCTCTTATGTTTTATTATTTCCCAAAATCTCATTATCAGGGACTCCCTACCTGTCTGCCTGCAATGGACCAAAGCTGAATTTTGGGTTGGTTGAAGGCCGCTGGGTGAGGCAAAACAGTATTTCCATATCCTTGAATTGCCCAATGCACCTATCCTGCATTAAAACCATACGTAGTTAATTCTGGACTTTCTGAGTTCAATAAGAAATCTGTAGTCAAACACCCAAGAATAGTAGAAATAAGTACCAGGAGGTTGGCTCCATGGTTTGGAAGCAGGCCTAACATGCTGGGGGAAAAGGCAGTTCAGATAGAGAAGGGAACACCAAGTAAGCTCTGGTTGGAGGACCCGCTAGGGAAGGGAGATGTGTGCTGAAAGTAAACTAGAGATTGAACACGATGGCCACTCAATACCCCTATTGTGGACCACAATACCCAAAAGGAGAGAGAGAGAGAGAGAGAGAGAGAACAAAAGGGAATGCCCAGCCACAGAGGCAGGGGGGAGGGGGGAGGAGGAGGGATGGGATTGGGAGGTGGGAGAGATACAGGGTTCACTGGTGGTGGAGAATGGACACTGGTGGAGGAAGGGGTGCTCGAACATTGTATGAGGGAAACACAAGTATGAAAATGTGTAAATCTGTTACTGTACCCTCATGGTGACTCACTAATTAATAAAAAGAAAAGAAATCTGTAGTCAAAAAGGGTGAGTCATACAATAGTTCAAAAGAACTAAGTGAAAGTGTGGCCTTAGGAGTTATTCTATACTGAAAAGGGCTCTCGAAGAGAGCAGAGAGCCAAGACTCAGAAATTCTTGACCTCATTTTCCTAGCATCCTTTTTAGAATGAGATTACATTTCTCCACCTCTCCTGATAATTTGAAGTGCCATGGCTGTATAGGGTTGCTAATTATTTTTTAAAACACAGGCTAAATCTTAGATGACTTTAGAAGTGAAAAAATTCTGTTATCACTCAGTAGTGACCTGGGTAAGGGGTTATTTCCTTAATTAACTCTTCCCTGGCTTTCTTGGTACGGGTGGGGGAATCTTCAGTCCACCCAGTAAGCACCCAAAAATATTTGTATACTGAACAACCATGTAAAGTCAAGCTGCCAGTGCTCATCTGGCAGTTCCTTGATGCTGAGTTGGTGGTGCCAGGATAGAAGGTCTCAGGTTTCCAGGAGGCTCAGTTGATAGAGAGAAAAGGGATGAACAGGTAAAGGGAGATGGATCTAAGCAAGAGAATTCAGGAGGGTTACCTAGGTCATGCCTGATAAGCTGAATGACTCGGGCTTTTCTGGATCAAGACAGACCAGGAGGTAACCATCTCAGCCCCTCTCCTGGTTTAACAGCCAACATTCTTGGAACATGATAAAGAAATGCTCACCCACCCATCTTTGTTAAAAGGGCATAAAGGGGGAGGCTTTAGCCTTTCTCTGTGATTCTCTAGGAGACTCGTCTCATAAACTGGGAGCTTCCCTGCTATCCTTTCCTTTCCCTTCCCTTCCTTGGCCTTTCCTTTAATAAAGTCTCTTCTAAATTCAGCCACTTGATCTCCAGTCCCTTGCTTTCAGTCTTCACTGCCTGATGACAAGACCCTGAGGAAGTGCACTGCTGTGACACATTAACAGCTCACACAGCACAAGCTTGAGTTACTTATTTTACTCTCTGTTTAGCCCCTTCCCATGGAAGATAGCATTTAGTAAATGCAATATATTTTAATTTTATTGTTAAAGAACTCTTTGCTTTTAAATATAATCTTGAAAATAGAAAACTACGTATACGTCTGCAACTATAAGATATCCCTACAAAATTATAGTAGGTAAATAAATTAAACCTATTTAAAATTTGATAGCTATCTTTGATATCTAAAGGTATCTTATACCATTGGGCTACACTAGCATGAGACAGGGACAAATGGAGGCGTTACTGGCTCCCACTCGAGCAAATCGCAGATCAATGGTATAACAAGTGACAAATGACAAGTTATCTTTGATAATCAGTTTTTAGTCATTTTCAAGGAGTGTAATAAAAATTGTAGCACAAAGAAGACATAAAACTAAAAAAAAACAGTCACATTTGCTTACTTAAAGTCTAGTTGGGGTATTCTATTGAATAAATGACAGATGCCCACTAGCATGGCCGCTACTGGAAAAAGCAGAAAAGGCAGCCACATAATCATATAGTATTCAATGGTGACTTCAAACCTTGGAATAAAGGCTTCACACAGTTTTTCTAAATGTCTGGCTCTAAAGAGCAAAACTGTGTTAACTACAGGTGTCACGGCCACTACAGCTAACCAGAGAGCCTTGCCACCTCAGGGAGCCTGGATATATTGTTTGAAGACTTCCTGTCCCACCATAGCCCGTTAGCTATTCTCTCAGGGAGAGAAACTCCCTGAGTTACAGGTCTATTTTGATATCTTATGGCAATGAACGCTCCAGGAATGAGCTTAACCGAGACTAGTGAGTTATATTCTTTTGGGCCTTTTTTCTAATCCCACAACCACAGGAAATAAAGCTTGCAGGTGAACATTTGCAATTCTTTATATTCTACAAAAGGAGTCTGCATTATTATCCTATTCTCGAAAACACAGGAAAATAGATAACAACTAATCAGGAATTGTCAAATCCAACAATTGTCAGGAATTAAGTGCTGGGACTGAATACAATTGTAATTGAAATGCAAAAACCCTCTAAATCAATGTTAAAAACTCCATGACTTTGCAGAGTTTTATAAGTCCTCATACAGAAGCTGGATTAAAGAGACTGGCATTAATAAAAATATCAGCTGCAGTGTTTGTCTTGTATCTCATTACTTGGCAATATCATTGGGGTTTTTATATTCTTCTGAATAACTCTTTACCACCCTGCACCCTGACCTTCAGCATTATTGTTGCACTAGTACAACCATGCAGGAAAAGAGTAATGGAAAAATATAAGGTCAGAATAAGCATGAAATGCTTTGGGATATCAGGAGCAAAAAAAATGTGTAGGAAGCCCATATAGCGTTTAAAACTGTGGATAAACAATTTATTTCCACCAAAATGGGAAATGTACTACCACTAATGGCAATAACGATTTTTCTCACCAGATTATTATTACAGTATTACCTTATATTTCCTAAGATCTGCGGAAGTCATACATTGTCAATTTCAGAAAGATATGCTTGAAATGTGCCTTAAGATTATGCACCAAAATGCTACAAATGGAAGTCACTGCTGAATAAATATTAGAATAAAAAACTCCGCAGAGCTACCTACCGAAGAAATGTGAAATGGTCAAATGAACAAATAAGGAGGTTGAAGGACTAAGTTAGATAATTCTGGAAATATATCTAGCTTTAGCTAAATAACAAGTCTTTGCTGAAACATAGTAAATGATTGAAGAATAGAGACTGCAATAGATTTTAGCCCACTCTCATGTTCAGTATTTACAAAGTTTGTGAACATTAGCCTGCCTGAGCTTTAAGTTCTTCGTCTCTATGTGGGGCTACAAATTAAATATTTTTATGTTTCAGCAAAAAGTGTGATTCCTTGGGGGCCAGGAGCAATAAATCACGTAAGGCATTTATTTGCCTGGCACACAGCTGCTCGGAGTTCAGCCCTTAACACCACATATGGACTCCTGAGCACCACCAGGAGTAATCCCTGAGTTCAGAGCCAAGAGTAAAATGAACACTGTCAGGAGTCATCCAAGAAGGACAAAGAAGAAGAAATAGAAGATAAATCTAGATTCCTGGGGATATTTTATTGAATCTGAACTAAAGACAAATATTGAAGTATGATTTACAATCATTTATCTAAAAAGAACTCTAGAGAAATTTATCTTTCAGAGGCTTATGTTCATATTTCAATAGAGGCTGAAAATAGGGAGAATAGACACATCCCTGTTTATGAAAATAAACATTATTTATTATTTATTTATTATTTATTGTTCATTATTTATTATTTATTATTGATAAAAATAATCTTCTGCTTAAAGTAATGTATTTTTCCTTTTACAGGTTGAGTAGGTACCCAGAAACCTTCTTGATGAGCAAAGTTTTCCATGTCTCCTTTCAAGAAAAGAGGATGCTAACATCTATATAATGAGTCAGATTCTGCTTTTTAAATTCCTCTTCCACAATAGTGTACATAGGGTTGTTTCATTGAATTCTGGGAGCATTTAAGTAGGAATAGAAGCAGAGAGGACTTGTGTTCCTATTATTTGTCATAAAGTAAATAATAATTTACTCTGCTCAGAAATATCTTGAGTACACCAGGATTTTTTTTAACTTTATAATTATAGCCTGGATTAATGGTTACATTAGTGCAAAGTACATGCTACTGTTGTACAAAGTTACCCCACTCTCCCACCTCCAAAATTTTCATAATCCTTCATCACTCCCTCGGTCTCTCTCATTCAGTTATTATTTCCTCCCATCCTTCCCCCACATTTTGGTAATTAGCACTGTAATCCAAGATTAGAGGTTTGTCATTGTAAAATAACTGTCTTTTCCAGATTCCTGCTAATAAAAATAAGTATTCAAAATAGAACTGTTCTCACTATTAGTGGAAATAGGCTCATATTAATAAAAATATATATTCAAAAGAGAACTGTTCTCACTATTAGTGGAAATAGGTAAGCAAATAAACAGAGACAAGCAAGCAAGATACATGTTCAAACAAGGGGAATAGGCTTACAGTATCTATGTTGTATTATATTTATATGGTTAAGCTGATGCAGCTATAGATGACTATATGTAGAGAGAAATATTTATAGATATTTGCTTGCTAACAAACACATTATTTTTATATTCATCTGAAAATGTCTGAAACAAAATTTCAGTTACATAAGCATATCTATAACCAAGGTCTGGGTTTCTAATACCATCTCCTATTAAAAGGAATCAAGTGGGGCTAAAGCAATAGCAGAGCGGGTAGGGCATGTGCCTTGCATGCGGCTGACCTGGATTCGATTCCCAGCATCCCATATGGTCCCCGAGCACAGCCAGGAGTAATTCTGAGTGCAGAGCCAGGAGTAACCCTGTGCATCACTGATGTGACCTACAAAGTAAAAATATAAATAAATAAAAGGGATCAAGATACTTTGAAGAAATGGCTGATTTTAGAATAGAGGTAGGAGTTTTATAAGATAAATCTGTAACAACTCATAGTGTCATAAAATAATAATGAAGCATTAAAAAACACACATACAAATAAATATAAGACAAGTGTCCAAAACAAATTTATATATATATATATATATATATATATATATATCAAATACTAGGTACAAACTAAAAGTGAAATAGGTAAATAAATTATGGTGGTACCTTCATAAAGTTGATGACTACTCAGAAATAAAGAGTAATAAATTTCTTTTATACATACAAAAGATAAATCTTAAAAAGCATTATGCTATAAAAAAGAAATAGATAAAATATGTTTTGGTGAAGCAAGATAGTTTTTGTTGAAATGTATTTAGAAAGATGTGAGGGGAGAAAAGAATGTGTTTAAGAGAAATCTCAGGCTTCTCTAGAGTGGAAATAGGCGAGCAAAGAAGCAGAGACAAGCGAGATACATAGTCAAGAGAGAATATGGCCTTGAAGAGGCCAATAAAATGTTTTCAGTATATGGTGCTGGGAAAACTAGATAGGAGCATGCGAAAGAATAAAACTGAACCACTAATGCCATACACAAAATATTAACTCGAAATTTATAGACTTGTATGTTGGAGCAGGCACCAGTAATGTCTCTATTGTGAGACGTTCTTGCTGTTTTTTGGCATATGGAATACGCCATGGGTAGCTTGCCAGGCTCTGCTGTGAGGGCAAAGTACTCTCAGTAGCTTTCCGGGCTCTCTGAGAGGGGCAGAGGAATCGAACCCAGGTGGACAGGGTGCAAGGCAAACGCCCAACCCACTGTGCTATGGATCCAGCCCAGACTTGTATGTTAGACCCCAAAATATAAAATATATTGAAAATATATTGAAGAAAAGTTAGACAAAAGTATTTGCTTCTAAAATGTATTCAGGAATTTGACTTCACATAAAGAAAAACAAAAGCAAAACTAAATATAGAAGGAACTTTACAAAACAAAACAAAAAAAGCTTCCTCTGCGCTGAAAAGAAACTGTCACGAAAACAAAAAGTCATTCTCTTGTACTGAAGAAAATATTCACACACAATACATCTGACAAGGACTAATAATTAAATATATAAAGAAGTCACAAAACTTAAAAATAAGAAAAATCAATCCAAAATAAAAGTGGAAAGAAGAACTAAACAGACACTTCTCAAAGAATACACACAGATGGCCAACAGACAAATAAAAAATATCCATTACCACTAATTATCAGTGAACAGCAAATCAAAATTACAAATGAGACATCATTTCACACCTGTGAGAATGAAATATTTCAAAAGCCAAAAACAAGTATTAATGGACATGTGGAAAACAGCAACATCATACATTGTTGGTGGGAATGTAAATTGGATCAAGTTCTACAGGAAACAGCACAGAGAATACTCCAAATATTAAAAATTAATTTGCTGTCTGATACAGCAATTTCAATCCTATATATCTTACCAAAGAACAAAAAGAAAAAAATAATTAAAAACATAAATTAATGTTGTCATGACCTGGAAACAACTCAAGAACCCCCAAACAGATGAGTGAATAGAGAAGGAATGTGCATGTGTATTAGAACATATCAAATTCTATTATTATGTATAATGAAAACTAGTTGATAATAGGAAGAAAAAAATCTTGCCTTTTGTGACTCTCTGGATGGAACTGGAGAAGGTCATGCTAAGTAAAATAAGACAGAAGGAGAAAGAAAAATATCAAATGATGTATTTTTTATCTAAGATAGAGAAAGACAGGCCCAGGTAAAACCAAAGAAATATAATCTGAGGACACAGATAGCAGATAGCACAGCTGTAGTCATAGTGAGATGGGGGCTGGAATTGAAAGGAGAAGGACCCAGTGCTTTGTGGAGGAAATATATTTGAACTTTGGTAATGGTCATCCTGTAATGATGATATTATTTAAAAAGGCATAAAGTTGTACCCCTAAAACATACTCAGCCATGTAAACTAATGTTATATCAATAAAAAATTACATTGTCTAACATTCTAATATTTTTTAGACAAAAATCAACCATCACTGAAGATCAAATGGATTTTTAAAATCCATTTAATGATAAAAAGAAATATTTAAAAAAAATAAAACATCCTGAGCACAGAATGAATTACACAAAAATAAATGACTATTTTTATTGACTAATGACGTTATGTAAAATGCATATTTGTTTTTATAAATAAACTCCAAAAGAGATAATTCTTTACATAAAACTAAGACATGAATGACAATAAGGAAAACCAAGGACTTGACCTGATACAGCAGGAGGTAAGGTGTGGAGCTCAAGGTCACTTTAAATCTCCACCCATGGAACAGGTAGCCAATCAGAATAGATAATAGGATGGTTGGGATGGAATTTAGCAGCATATAAAAGGAACCCTCCCAATCATCCCTCTTCCCTCTCCCCTCTTCCCTTCCTTCTCTCTCCCTCCCCTCCCCCCCTCCCATCTCCCCCTTCCTCATCCCATCACTCTCCCCCATCCCTACTCCCACTCCCCACATCCCACATGCTCTCTGGACACTCTCTAGACACTCTTCTCTCCCTGGACCTCCAGAATCAGGTAGAACAGAAATCCAGGAAAGGTACCCAGGAATGCTCAATATACACAGGGCTCCACACCCAGAGAGTACCAAGGTACTGAGCATAGGAGTCTCACCCATGTGCATGTGGCCATGGCTGGAGACTGGGATATGGGATAGAGTGTACGTGGGATAGAGAGAGTGGTGCAGGGGCAGGACATGGTCTTTCTTCGAAGGAGGTGAGTAGACTGCATGGGACAGGTCAGGGAAGTCGTTCACGGGATGTGCAACGTCAGTGACACACAGGTGAAAGAGAAGTCCGGACATCTGGGCAGGGACCCAGATCCCTCTACCTTTATCTGTATAGTAAACTCTACCCAGTTTTGTATGCAAGTCTTTCATGCAATTCTCAAGAACCCACCAGTGCAGGAAAATTGCTTTCGAGCTAACAGACCCAGGAGCAATTTCACCTTGGAACAGCAAGTACCGAAATAGCACAAAGACACTGAAAATACAGAAGAGAAGAAGCCAGAGTTCATTGTAATATCATAGAGAAAATGCCTTAACTTTATTTGCCCTAGGCTGGATACCGTTAGATGTTAAATAGATAATCATCACATAAAAACTCAGAAAAGTGTAAAATCGCTCTCTTTCTTCATTATCCAGATCTCACCATGTTTTACTTGAGTATCTCTAAACGCTGGATATCAAAATATTGTTAGTGCTCTTGAGTTCTACACAAAAACATTTTAATTTAATGTTTTCAATTTGCTCAGCAAACTTTCATATACCAAAACATTCATATACACAGACACGTGAATGCATGTATTCTGGATCATCTTAACACAGTAAGCTGTCTGCCTTATGATTTCATTTTCCACATTTGCATTTGTGTTGACAATCACATCAAATGAACTGAAGTAATGCTACTTTAATTGCCTCAGACAAACATGAAACAAATCAATGATGCAATTTGCCAAGTGAAAGTCAATGACTTCACCATATAAGCAAAGGCTTCACTCTATCTAGAATAGAAATAAAAATAACTGAATCACCAAATGATAGAACTATGCCAAACTCCAAACAAAAACAAACAAAAAGAAAAGCAGTGATTCTTTTTATTGATTAATTTTAGGCACTATGATTTACAGTGCTATTGATGGAAGGAACATTCCAGCACCACACCCTAAACCAGAATGTCCACATTCCTTTCACTGTTGTCCCAGAGTTTCCCTTCTAAACTTTCTTCTGAGATCAGTTCTCAGTTTTTGTTGCCTTTGGGCATTTGATATTCACCTATTCTATTTTTTGTGTTTTATTCTGTTAATTTCATATGTGAGTGAGCTCATTTTGTGTCTCTCTCCTTCTGACCATAGGTAGCAGCAGAAAATTGCATAATTTCATCATTCTTCCTCCTCCTCTTCTTTCTCCTCCTCCTCTTCCTCTTCTTCCTCCTCCTCTTCCTCTTCTTTCTCCTCCACCTCTTCCTCCCCCTCCTCCTCTTCCTTCTTCTTTTAGTTTTGTTTTGGATCCATGCCCAATGGCACTCAGGGTTTACTCCCAGCTCTGCACTCAGGGATCACTCCAAGAGAGCTCAGGGTACCCTCTGGATACCACGGGTCAAACTTGGGTCAGAGTTTGAAAACCACTGTCAAGCAAAACAACAAGGAATGACATGTATTGTGGAGATGTGGAGTGGAAGGAATTCTCATATACTGTTGGTGGGATTATAAATTTGTGCAGCCATATATGAATCACTAAGGCACTATGGAGATACTACGTGGATTCCCGAACATATCATTTTTGGGTGGGGAGGCAGTTGGGTCACTTCTGGCTCTGCTCAGGGATCACTCCTGGTGGATTCAGGTAACCATATAGGGCATGGTCAGAGTTAATT
Organism: Sorex araneus; assembly: GCF_027595985.1. NCBI lineage: Eukaryota > Metazoa > Chordata > Mammalia > Eulipotyphla > Soricidae > Sorex > Sorex araneus. The sequence continues at coordinate 301,915,025 of NC_073303.1, read as the reverse complement.
TTGTTTTATTTTTGTGAGGTCTCTGAGGCTCAAACCCAGGAACTCCCAAAAGTAAGACAGCTGACACGACATCTGACGTAAACTGATTTTTTCTTAGCTTCGTTGTCACAAATTCAAAATATATACATAACATATATATGTGCGTATGTATTATCTCCTATTCCACTGATGTATCTTTATGCCATTGCCATACTTTATATTATAACAAACACAGAAATCTAGTTAAAAACAGGGAAAAGTGATAACTCTAGCTTGCTGTTCTTTCTCAACATGGTTTTAGTCATTGATGTCTTTTATATTTCCACACAAGCATCAGCATTATTTCTTTTATTTCTGTAAAACTGCTGCTGATATTTCAATAGAGATTTAAGCAGCATGCACATTTTAACCATATTAATTCTTTCAAACAATAATTATAATTATTTTATTTCATTTGTGTTCATTCTTCCATTTCTTTCCATCATCAATGTAATCCATTTAAACGTACAGATGTTGTCACATGTTTGTTAAGCTTAATCTTAAGTATTGTACTTTTTGTTTGCTGCTATAAGATTGGTTTTATTCATTTTTCAGATGGTTTATTACTACCCTGTAAAAATGCAAGTTGTACCAGACAAAGAGTACTAGAGATAAGGTGCCTGCCATGCACTTGATAGTCTACAATTTGAACCCCTGACACTGCTATAGAGTGATTCCTGAGCACAGAGGTGAGAGAAATGCACCACTAAGGAGGACATAACACAACATTCCCTCTCAGAACCTTCAAAACACCCACTCATTTTTATGTGTTGATTTTATATTCTGAAACCTTACTGGATGTCTCTTTAGTTGCAACAGTTTGGGGGATTTCTATATACAAGATGTTATCTACAAACAGATAAATTTTCTTCTTTCTTTTTCATTCAGATGCATTTTATTTTACTCCTCTGACAGCACTATCTATAAATATAATCATTAACCTGTATAAGTTACTCTATTCATCAGTGGGATATTGGCATATGCCACAATTTAGTTTCAAAAGACTTGAAAAAATTCTTAGTTTACTGCAATTGAGGTGACATTAATGTATATGCTTGGGGCATACAGTGTTACTGCACCACCATAATAACCCCACCAAAATGCTACAAATCTTCTACCAATGTCTATAGTTCTATTCTAGTCAGCCTCATCCCTCCCTACCTCAATCTTCTTGGTAATCTGAGTTTCATTGCCAGAGTCCACAAGCTTGTTTGTTTTTATTGGCCACTGGTCATTCTCTTGTCTTGATTCTTTTTAAAACACATATGAGTGAGATCATCTGGCATTTGTTCTTTCTGCAATTTATTTCACTTAACACGACTCGATAATTTCTATCTAAGAATTATCAAAATTTATCTAGTCCTATAACTGAGTAACATTCCATTATGTATCTATACAACAATTTCCTTTTCTACTCACCTGTGATTGAACATTTGAGTTGCTTCTAGATCTCAGCTATTACAAGCAGTGTTGCTTTGAATACAGATACCCGTTAACCTTTTTTATTTTTTGGTTCTCCTCATTATCCTTTTTAAAGAATGGTTTTGTGTTCTTCAGATAAGTACCAAGGGGTAGAATAATTCTCTTCTGACAGTTCTATTTTAAATTTTTGAGGCTAAACCAGTCAGCAATTGCACCAACAGTGAATGAAAGTTCATTGTTCTATTACACTTCCATCAGCATTGATTATTTGTTCAACTTTTGATAGAGGTTGTTCTCTTTGGTGCGGAGTGACAGTTCATTCACTGCCACTTGATTTGCAGTCTCTCAATGATGTTAAGCACTTTTTATATGCCTGCTGGCTATCGGTATGTCTTCTTTGAGAAAATATTTGTTTGGCTCTTTTCCCCATTTTTTTAACATTCTTTTTCCTCCTTAAAGTTATATTCAGATGTATAGCCAATGGATGAACTCAGTTCATTTACAGTTTTAAATCTTCCCTTGCCAAGATATTAGCAACACTTTCTGGTCCTTTGTAGCCTTCATTTCCATAATCTGGCAGAATGTTTAGGTTTAGGTTTCAGTTACCCTATTCTGTCTTGTAGTCCCCATAACTGATGATTGTTATCTAGGGTCAAGAATATAAAGTGGGGTAAAATCTTAGAAGTTAACCTCTTTTGTGATAAAACCTCCTCTGCTTGGACAGGAAGATTTCCCATTTTTTTGATTGAATATTTGAATACTCAAAGAGAGTCTCTTGCCCCCGAGCCTGGCTGTCTTCCCCAGAGCCCTTTGGAAGGGGTGGGCTTTGGTTTGCCTGCCCGCCCCGAGCAGAGTTCCCACAGCCAAAGACCTCCGGAACCCAGTATAGCCATGCTCAAGGCCCCTCTCCACATGTTTGGATGAGCCTCACGCATGAAGGAACCAGCAGAGGAACCTGTGTGGAACCCGGGGCTGAGACCTCCAAGCCTGCTTAGATCTGGACTGGCCCTCTTCCACCCAGATTCCCCATTTTCCAGTAACTACGCAGTCACACCCAGGGACTGCCTCCAGCGCCATGTAATCCCACCAACAGCCAACATCCAGAGACTGTAAAACCAAGCTCCTGAAAGACATCTTATGGCCTACTTTTCCCTCTGGGAGAACCTGACAAGCTACCGAGAGTTTCCTGCCCACATGGGAGAGCCTCGCAAACTCCCCATGGAATATTCCTATGCCAAAACCAGTAACAATGATGGGTCTCATTCCCCTAACCCTGAAAGAGCCTCCAATGCAGCACCATTGGGAAGGATGAGTAAAGAGAAGCTTCTAAAATCTCAGGGCTAGGACGAATGAAGACATTACTGACACCACTCGAGAAATTCGACTATCAACAGGATGATGATGATGATGATGATGATGATGATGATGATGATGATGAATATTTGAACATTCCCGCACCTCCCCCTCCAATTCATTTGTTGTGAATGCCTAGTGGTGCTTTTAGGCGGTGGGGTCTTTGGAAAGCAATTAGCTCTGAGTGGGGTCATAATAAAATTAGTGGGTTGTTTTGAAGAAGGAGGAAGAGCTTCTTTCTTTCTTACACCCCGATTTGAACAACAAAATGATAACCATCTGCAAACTAGATGGTTTGTGAGATACCAAATCTGCTAGCACCTGGCCCTGTGATTTCCCAGGCTCTAGATGTTTGAGAAATGTTTATTGTTTGCCTCATTCCTCCATGTGTTTTTTTTTTTAAATTTATTTATTTTTAATTAGAGAATCACCGTGAGGGTACAGTTACAGATTTATACACTTTTGTGCTTATAATTCCCTCATACAAAGTTCGGGAACCCATCCCTTCACCAGTGCCCATTCTCCACCACCCGTAAGCCCAGCGTCCCTCCCACCCTCCCCAATCCCATCTCCCCCCCACCCCACCCTGCCACTGTGGCAAGGCATTCCCTTCTGTTCTCTCTCTCTAATTAGCTGTTGTGGTTTGCAATAAAGGTGTTGAGTGGCCGCTGTGCTCAGTCTCTAGCCCTCATTCAGCCCGCAACTCCCTTCCCCCACATGGCCTTCGACTACAATGTAGTTGGTGATCGCTTCTCTGAGTTGACCTTTCCCCGGAACGTGAGGCCAGCCTCGAAGCCATGGAGTCAACCTCCTGGTACTTATTTCTACAGTTCTTGGGTGTTAGTCTCCCACTCTGTTATTCTATATACCATAGATGAGTGCAATCTTTCTATGTCTGTCTCTCTCTTTCTGACTCATTTCACTCAGCATGAAACTTTTCATGCCCATCCACTTAACTACAAAATTCTTGACCTCCTTTTTTCTAACAGCTGCATAGTATTCCATTGTATAGATGTACCAAAGTTTGCTCAACCAGTCATCCGTTCTGGGGCATTCGGGTTTTTTCCAGATTCTGGCTATTGTAAACAGTGCTGCGATGAACATACATGTGCAGATGTTGTTTCGATTGTACTTTTTTGCCTCTCTGGGATATATTCCCAGCAGTGGTATTGCTGGGTCAAATGGGAATTCAATATCTAATTTTTTGAGAGTCGTCCAAATTGTTTTCCAGAAGGGCTGAACCAGTCGGCATTCCCACCAGCAGTGAAGAAGGGTCCCTTTCTCCCCACATCCTCTCCAACAGCGGTTGCTTTTGTTCTTTTGGATGTGTGCTAGTCTCTGTGGTGTGAGGTGGTATCTCATGGTTGTTTTGATCTGCATCTCTCTGATGATTAGTGATGCAGAGCACTTTTTCATGTGCCTTTTGGCCATTCGTATTTCTTCCTTGGTAAAGTTTCTGTTCATTTCTTCGCCCCATTTTTTGATGGGGTTGGATGTTTTCTTCTTGTAGAGTTCAACCAGTGCTTTATATACCATTGATATCAACCCCTTATCTGATGGGTATTGTGTAAATATCCTTTCCCATTCTGTGGATAGTCTTTGGATTCTGGTCAATGTATCTCTTGCGGTGCAGAAGCTTTTTAGTTTAATGTAGTCCCATTTGTTGATCTCTGTTTTTACTAGGTTGCTTAGTTCCGTGTCACCTTTGAAGATACCTTTATCTTCAATATCGTGGAGGGTTTCGCCGACCTTGTCTTCAATGTACCTTATGGTTTGTGGTCTGATGTTGAGGTCTTTAATCCATTTTGATCTGACTTTTGTGCATGGTGTCAGGTCAAGGTCTAAACCCATTTTTTTGCATGTGGTTGTCCAGTTGTGCCAGCACCATTTGTTAAAGAGGCTTTCCTTGCTCCACTTCACATCTCTTGCTCCCTTATCAAAGATTAGATGATCATACATTTGGGGTTGCGTGTAAGGGTATTCCACCCTGTTCCATTGGTCTACGGCTCTGCCTTTGTTCCAGTACCATGCTGTTTTAATTGTTACTCCTTTGTAGTAAAGATTGAGGTTGGGGAGGGTGATACCTCCCATCATCTTTTTCCCAAGAATTGTTTTAGCTATCCTTGGACGTCTGTTGTTCCATATGAATTTTAGGATTGCTTGATCCATTTCTTTGAAGAATGTCATGGGTATACTTATAGGGATCGCGTTGAATCTGTATAATGCTTTGGGGAGTATTGCCATTTTGACAACATTGATTCTCCCTATCCACGAGCAGGGTATATGTTTCCATTTCCTCATGTCCTCTTTGATTTCATGGAGTAGCGTTTTGTAGTTTTCTTTGTAGAGGTCTTTTACTTCCTTGGTTAAGCTGATTCTGAGGTACTTGATTTTCTGGGGCACGATTGTGAATGGGATTGCTTTTTTTATGTCCCTTTTCTCTGCCTCATTGTTTGCATTAGTATCAAGTACTAAGACTCAATAATCTTTTTATTTCTGTATATTTCCATTGGTTTTGTTGCTACCATGGCCATGGAACTGCTTGCAGTATTAGGAACAAGAAGTGAATGAAAAGTAAATGTAAAGAAGAGGCAAGTTACCCAACACTTATTTGCTTTGACAAATCTCCTTACTGCTTCTCTATCCTGACTTAGAGAGAGTCTCCTGCAGCTCTCTTGGCCCACATTAATGTCCACTTCTACATTTCTGGCTGCATTAAGTTCAGCTTAGGAGATAATTGAGTAAAGTAAATTATAAATTCATGGCCTGTGTGATGACACTTTGTATTCTGATATTTTCCCCATCATCATCTCATCATTTCCTCAATGTTATTTACCTTTTATGGCCCTCAAATAACAGCTCCATGAATCCTATCAATGTTTTATAGCAGTATTCACTGAGTGAGATAAGGCAGCAAGTGCTTACTCCATCTTGCCTGGAACCACAATATCTAATAAAATTATTTGTAATTTAAGGTCTTATACATCCCTCAAACCTAATTTACCTGTCCTACATGCCTGAATAAAGTTGAACTTCTAAAAGTCCAACATTCACCCCCATAAAACTTTTGGAACAGTTTTGATGACATATTACTATTGTTAATATTCTCTTGACTTCTAGTAAAGCCACACTTCCAGAAGAATATACAGGATATCTGTAACTGCAACCAGTATCAAAATGTAAGTCCATCACATAGTACATTATTCAGCAGCCCTTTACAACTTCTATGTGCAATATGCTTTTCTTTCTCATTTATTTTATTTTTTAATTGAATCACCATGTGGAAAGTTACAAAGTTTTCAGGTTTAAGTCTCAGTTATACAATGCTCAAACACCCATCCCTTCACCAGTGTGCATATTCCACCACCAAGAATCACAGTATAGCTCCACTCTGCCCCCCCCACATCCCCAGCCCCCCACCCTGCCTGTGTAACTGATAAATTTCACTTTATTTTTATTACATTCAATATTTCAACAAAAAACTCACTATTATTGTTTGGAGTTTCTCCCCCCCTAAAGTCGGACCTGCTGAAAAGGAAGCATTTGATAATTTGTTTTCCATTGCTGAGAATGAAGAGATATGAGGTTGTGTGGCAACAATAGCGGCCACGAGGTTTTGGATTTCTGTATTTTAGTATTTTAGTAACTACGTCCAGAGAAATATCTGCCAGAAATTGCATCATTGCAAACTTGTATTTCTCAGCTATTTTATATTCCACATATGAGTGCAATCTTTCTATGTCTGTCTCTTTCTTTCTGACTCATTTCACTCAACATGATACTTTCCATGTTGATCCCGTGGATGTGGGGAGAAAGGGACTCTCCTTCACTGCTGGTGGGAATGCCGACTGGTTCAGCCCTTTTGGAAAACAATATGGACGATTCTCAAAAAATTAGAAATTGAGCTTCCATTTGACCCAGCAATACCACTCCTGGGAATATATCCCGGAGAGGCAAAAAAGTATAGGAGAGATAACATCTGCATTTCTATGTTCATTACAGCACTGTTTACAATAGCCACAATCTGGCAAAAACCAGAGTGCCCAAAAACAGATGACTGGTTAAAGAAACTCTAGTACATCTACGCAATGGAATTCTATGTAGCTGTCAGAAAACATGAAGTCATGAAATTTGCAATATGCTTTTTACATTTATTTATTTAGTTTTGGGGTCACGTCAAGTAATTCTTATGGCTTTCTTCTGACTCAGAAATCAGAGATCACTCGTGGCAGACTCAGGGCACCATGTGTGGTGCAAGGAATTGAACCAGGGTGGACCACGTGTTAGACAAGTGCCCTACCCTCTGTCTTATCACTTTGCCCCACAATACGCTTTTTTAAATATGCAACTACAAACATCTGGTGGATAACTCAATAACTGAAGACAGGTGTTTTGAATTGAATGACACTTCAAGTTTTATTCTTGGTCTACCCTGTAAGCCAAGCTCTTCTCTTACGACTCTTAGCACCTCAATACAGAAAGTTATCTGTGTACAAAGCCAGCTGTGACTGAGCAAGACAACCTAAGGTTGGACTCCCGATGGGCACTACCATCAGGAGTAGCCAGCCTGTGTGTGAGCACCAGAGAGAATGTGACAGGGGTTACAACAATAATATCATTAATAAGTAACGAATATTAAAATATCCAGCCAGGATATTTATAAGCACCACAACAAATAAGCGCAGCCCTTGGCAAGAATCAAAACCAAGCATGCAAATTGCACCAAGAAGCATGTGTGACCCAAGCAAATCAAGAAGAGCAACAAAGAGAAGAACAGGAAAGAAAAAAATAAAAAGACAATGTTAGGAAATAATTTCATATGGTTAATAAATTAAATCGTTTAAAATTCCCAATAACAAGATCTCTACCAGTGTTTTAAATCCTCACATTTTCATGAAGCTCCGAAACAAATTAGAAGATTTATAGAGCTAGCACATTCTGGTCGTTTAGCTTCTAATTTTCTATTTTTTCTTTCTGTTTTTGTATTTCACTGCTTGTGCCTTTGTTATATTCCTTCTCAAATTCTGTCAAGAAGGAGAAAAGAAAATTATTAAGCAAACAAATAAATAAAATATAATGCATAACTAAAGTTCTAATTGGTGCTTTTCTGGGATTTTAGACCCACCCAATGGAACTAATTTTTTTTTCCTTGTGATTTTTTTTTTTACAAGCAGCAACATATCTAGGGTCTTTCCTGATTATTTTATGTCCTAAAGCATTTTAGTCTTACATTTACATTGACATCTGCAAATGCTAATGAAGTTTCTCTCTGGGATGGGGATCATTAAGTCAAAGAACTGAAGCAAAATGGGCAATGAAAGATAGAATTTGTTCATGCCCATAACAATAGGCAGTGATGCTAATGTGCCTGGCAATTTATACCGAATTTATGCAGCACATTGCAGCATCTGGAAACCCTTTGCTTGATTTTAGGAGGCAATCAGTTCAAAACTTTAAATATACTCCTCAGGGCTATTCTCCTATTGATTAGAATTAAAAGAAGTTGCCCACATAAAAGCCTGCAGCACTGAGAGGAAGCAAGGGATGCCAAGTACTTTACTCAATGATGAAAATAAAAAGCAATTATAGTGAAACTCACTTCTCAAGAGAAGGTAGAAGCAAAGCTTCCACTTGCCCCCTTGCTGCACAATTTCACGAAATTGTAAAATCTGGCTTTTCTTGAAAATGAGATTAATATCAGCACAGATTAGAAATGATGGAGTTCCATTTATTATCTCTACTGTGACCCTTACTCCAAAAAGTATTCCACTCTCCAGAGATGAAGTCCCGAGGCCATATCTCTGCAATTTTGCTAATGTCCTATGCTTCTATATGGCATAGCTTGGTAAATAAAGCAGCCTTTCTCGATGGCAAATATTGTGTCTTGCGTCTCAATCAATCCTGCCCTAGCCATCCAATTAGTTTACTATGGCCTTCGTTTTCTCTTCGCAGACAGTCACCATAAGAACACAACCCAAAATCTCATTTCTGTTACTCCTTATCCTCCTATCTCTCCTCATGTTTCAAAGCACATTCACTTTCTCCTTAGCAGGTATGCTTCCCTTTATTCTGGGTATGGATATACTGACCATAGCCAGCAATGTCCTGACAGGCCCCATGTATCCATTTGTCCTTCAGAAACTTTTTACCTCTCAATATTGCCAAGTTTGACAGCTATCATATGTCACCCCAGGGATCAGTGTCACAATCAAGCAAAAAGCAGAGACCAATAAGTCTACTGATAAAGAGAAGGGGCATAGAATGATCAGCTAGTGTGAGATTGGTTCTTACAGTTGATAATCCAAACACTGAGACACTATACCCTCTTCTGTTGTGATAATTGCCAGGGCTTATAATCAATTTCAAAGTCATCATTTATCTAATCTACTTGACTTACTTCCACTACTCAAATAATGGAGGAAGTAAATAAACTAACTTAAGTTTCTGGTTTAAAAGGAAGCAAAAACACCCTGTAATTTTCCTAATAATTGTAGAAACTAAAAACCTAAAGTTGTCTTGGACAAGGTCAAAAGCCAGAAATCAAACTAGGATGCCCAATTCACACTCAGAATTCTCCTTTGAGTCTATTTTTCTTCTTTTCTTCTCAAGAAAACATTCCTAAACATCCTTACTACTGACTTCTCTGTAGCTCTGGACATTTAGAAAACTTGTCTTTCTTTTGTTTTTCAATTAAAATAATTTTAAATCCACACCATCTAGGAGTGGAAGCATTATATCATATGGTAATTCTATTTTCAATATTGTGAGAGTTCTTTATGACAATTATGTTAATTTGCATTTTCACTAACAGTCAGTTAATCTCATTTCTTTTTTGTTCTATTTCATCATCAGTACCCATCTTTACCAACAAAATGGCATGTCGGATTTCAGAAGGGAGAACATTGGGAACGACATATCCATCCTGCGGAATTTGGTATGTGGGCAGGTGGACATGGCTGTCAAAGAGATCCGAGTAGAAGTCGTGAGTAATCCTCTCCATTGCCTTTCTGGAAGATGTGATAGATCCATCAGGACATCGGAGGGCAGTCATCTTGGTCTTGTAGTTGGCAAAGAATAGGTGAGCGTTGCAAATACTTTTCCCGGCTTCTGCTGCACTGGCCAACACTGCTGCTCTTCTCTCTTTGAGGTCTTCCTTTATCGCATCTCTGCACAGCTTTGTGAGCTCGGACGTTAGCTTGTGGTTGCCTGAGGCTCACACCAAACCACGTTGACGAATTAGCTCGAGAGTTTCCAAAGACAGGCATCTGTTTGTGGCTTTCTCACTCTCGGCATTCTTCGCACAGACATGGAGGTGCTGAGCCAGTCAATCGTATTCCTTGTAGATGTTATCAAGGATGGCATCTTCCCACTTTGCTGCAGTAGTTCCAAAGAGCTCCCAGTTGGTGGTCATTCTGGGAGTTGCCTTCTTGGACTTAAATTTTCCAGACTTTTCTCCCCGCTCTGTGAAGTAGAATTTTGCACGAAGGAGACGGTGGTCTGATCCTGTTTGGAATTTTGGGATGACAGCGACATGTCAGGCAAAACCTTCGATTGAATATGATGTGGTCAATTTCATTGTGTCCACTGGGAGACTCCCATGTCCAGAGTTTAGATTCAGCCTTCTGGAACTGTGAGTTACCATGGATGGTCTTGGTCAACATGATGAATTCAGACAGTCTCTCACCCTGATCATTCCATTCTAGGCCATGTGTCCAATGTGGAGTTCTTCGGGCAACCTTCTCAGACCTATTTTGGCATCAAAATCACCAACAATGATCTTGTAGAAGCTGTGGTCTTCTTTATAGAACTTCTCCAGTTCCATGTAGAACCTCTCAATTTCTTCTTCATAGTAGTTGGAAGTTGGTGCGTGGATGATGAAGATAGAAACTGCAGGCAGTGAGCCACATCTATTCAAGCGTAATCGTCCAATTTGGGTTGTTAGGCATTCGAATGAATCGATACTCATGGCCAAGTTTGTGTTGACAAGGACACCAACGCCACCAACGCTTCTGTTGTCACATGTTCTGAGGAACAATTCTTCTCCAGTGTCGAAAATGGTGTGATGTGATTGATATCTCCTTGTTTCAGTCAGGCCAATGATGTTGTACTTGATCGTCTGTGCTTGCACCATCAGGTCCTCGATGGATGCTTCTGATGCCAGTGTCCATGCGTTGAAAGTACAATCATTTTAGTCTTTCTTCGTTTTGGCAGTCTAGTTCGTCCCCAAGATTTTTTCAGCCTCTCCTTGCTCATCTTTCTTAATGCTGCCATATTGGGGGCTCTTTCGGTGACAGGTGAATGAGGCCAATTGTTGTTACTGTTGTTGGTATATCGAATACGCCATGGGTAGCTTCCTAGGCTCTGCCGTGTGGGCGAGATACTCTTGATAGCTTGCCGGGCTCTCTGAGAGGGACCGAAGCTTTTAGGGCAGCATCCAATTGCCCTTAGAGGTGTTACCATGGTTCACACCAAATTTGAACCCTATCAAATATGGTGCGGGAATAATGGGTATTAAGGGTTTTATGGTGTGTTTCGGCCGTGCGTCGGAAGAGCAGCCTGGAGCGTGACGGTGGCTGGGTAGTGGATGTAGTGGGGGTCAGCCAGTGAGGTATATATCTGGCTTGGGTAGGGTGGGGCGTCTGGGTTTGACCCCTCCCTCAGATGCCAGAGATTGGAGAAGGCAGACAGACAGAGGATCTTGTTTCCAGGTCTCGTTGAACCTAGAGTTCAAGGTCGCAAAGCACCTGGTCCAGACAAGGTCAGACCCAAACACCTGAAGAATCTGCCGCCAGTACTCATCAATACACTGGCTTGACTCTTCACATGTAACCTGTCTGAATGCAAGGTTCCGTCTCAGTGGAAAACCAGTAGGACCGTTCTGTTGTACAAGAAGGGAGACATCCACGACATCGGCAACTATCGCCCAATCTGCCTGCTATCTGTCATCTACAAGTTGTTCACTCCTGTCATAGAATAGACAGAACACTAGACGAAGGACAACAATGCGAGCAAGCCAGGTTCCAAATAGACCATATCCACACAGTGACCAAACTCATTGAAATTTCGCGAGAGTTCAAGATGCCGCTCTGTCTAACGTTCATCAACTTAAAGAAGGCCTTTGATTCTCTTGAGACTGAGGCAGTCATCAAAACACAGGCCAAACAGGGCTTTCAAACTCAGTATATCAAAATCCTCCACAAGCTGTATTGTGGATTCACCACCAAGATCTCACCATTCTACAAGGAAGTGATCATTGATGTAAAGAGAGGGGTGTGGCAGGGTGATACCATTTCACCGAAACTCTTCAGTGCCACCCTCGAGAACATCATGCGATGACTAGAATGAAAAGGAATGGGAGTGAATATAGATGGTCGGCAATTACACCACCTCCGCTTAGCTAATGACATCGTTCTCATAACACCAAACATTAGCCAAGTGGCACAAATGCTGGGTGACTTCACCAGGAGTATGGAAAGGTCAGATTGCAGCTGAGTCTTAACAAGATGATGTTCATGAAAAACAAACTGGTCCCTGAAGCTCCATTTGCTCTCAATAGAAGGAACATCTCCGAATGCAGCAGCTATGTGTACCTGGGTCGAGAAATCAACATTAGAAACGACTTGGTGCCAGAACTGCGCAGGAGGAAGAGAGCAGCGTGCAATGCCTTCAAGAGCGTTGAAGAAGTGCTTAAGAGAATGAAGAACCTGCAACTTTGGGCACATCTTTTTGATTCCACCATTCTTCCTGCACTAACATATGCCTCAGAGACCTAGACCCTACACAAACAGGATGAGAATGCTATTCTAATATCACAAAGAGGAATCGAAATAGCTATGATAGGATTATCAAGTCTTACTCAAGTGAGAGAAGGAATCTGGAGTTCTGACCTCCATCAATGGTCAAAAATCAGGGACACTGTCTCGTTTGCCAAGCCATCAAAAATCAGATGGGCCAGTCATGTAATGCAATTCAGAGACGACCGCTGGACTAGAGCTGTTACTGACTGGATTCTATGGGACGTCAGAAGACCTCGTGGCCGCCCACCAATTAGATGGTCAGATTTCTTCGTCAAATCCTTAAATGAACGATTTGAGGCTCTTCCTGTTCCTGGAGCAAGCAGATATCATTGGGCTGCACTGGCACGCGACAGGGACAAATGGAAACGTTACTGGTGCCCACTCAAGCAAATCGAAGATCAGCGGGACTACAAGTGATACAAGTGATTCATCATCAGTAAAATGGCTACCTCTCTCTTATTTATCTGACTTATTAGAAGGAAGAACTGTCATGTTTAATGTGGTTAATGTGATTAATAAGTGAGACAAATGAAAAAACAAATCACCAACTCAGCAAGCATCTATAGGCTTTTTCCCTTAAATTTGTAAACCTAGAATATATCTCTTATGATCTACATGGGTGTATGAGGGCTTCACATATATTTTTTAACTTTTATATTAAAATCCTAAACACATGTCATACATTGTTATGATCATTAATGAAGAAACTTTCAAAATTACCTTTAAAGCTGGGGTGTAGCTTAGTGGTAGAGTGCTTGCCTTCTGTGTGTGATGCCCTGGTTCAATCCTTGGCACGACAAGATGAAGTTCCATTCATACAGGCCCAATATCTACAGCCAAAGCTTACCTAATCATTTATTGAACAGCCAGCTACTATATATGTCTTTAAGTTGGACTATAGGTGTTCTATAGGACAATAGGTTTTAAAACTTGAATAATCATTTTACCTTGCAGAGTGATTACTAGCTTTTATTTCTGACCTATTTCTGACCTATTTGCTTCTCAATATATATGAACAAAAAATATAAATTCAAAAATATTCATATACACCTATGTTTATTACAGTTTTATTTAGTATAGCTAAGATCTGGTAACAACATAAGCACCCAACAATAGATGAGTAGATCACTGTCACTGCCATCCCGTTGCTCATCGACTTGTTCGAGTGGGCATCAGTAACGTCTCTCATTGAGAGAGTTATTGTTACTGTTTTTGGCATATCGAATAGGCACGGGTAGCTTGCCAGGCTCTGCCTCTAGGGCTCGATACTCTCGGTAGCTTGCCGGGCTCTCTGAAAGGGGCGGAGGAACTTGGGTCGGACATGTGAAAGGAGAACGCCCAACTGCTGTGCTATTGCTCCATCCCGATAAGTAGATAAAAAAACAAAAATATGTGCTATCTATATAATGAATAGTATTAGAAAATAGAAATAAACTATCTGAAAGCATATTTTACTACAATATGAAGGGAACTGGAGGGAATCGTGTAAATGAAGTTCAAAGGAGAAAGACAAATATACAAGTATCTTATTGCAAATGTGGCATGTACCCAAAAAGAGAGGGAATAAATAATGTCCAGTTAAAACAAACCCTTAAACTGGCCACAGATTTGACTTTACAAGAAAAGCAAGGTGAAATGTGTTAAAAAAGTTCCTATAGACCACTGCCAGCAGAGGGGCGAGGGTGGGGTGTTGAGTAGGGTGAGTGGGATATAAGTATATAAGCACTTTGGATTATGGTGATAGGCTTACTGAGGTCACATCGTACTCGTAAAATATATAAATATACACTCTTTATTCAAGGTACATTAATAGAAAGATTAGTTTTTAAAAAAATAAGAAATGAGAGAAATCTAACTAATAGAAAGAAGTGAGGTAAGTCTCCTAATACTCATGCAGGTAGGCCCTGTATTTGAACATAAGTTTTCTGAGGCCAATCTGTGTCTATTTACAGCAAATTTTTCTAGCACCCCTGATAGCACTCTGAACAATTTCCTAAATATCAAATTAATTCTACAACTCTAACATAGAAATGATCTACAATAACTTTAGGAGGTAAAACCAGAGCGATAGTACAGTGGGTAGGGCACTGCCTTGCACACGGCTGACCCAGTTCTATCCCAGGCATACCATAGGGTACCCCAAGCTCTGCCAGGAGTAATTCCTGAGTGCAAAACCAGGAGTAACCCCTGAGCATCGCTGGGTGTGACCCAAAAAGCAAAAAAAGAAAAAAAACACTTCAAGAGGTATCTAACCAGGATTACACCAGGTGCAAGAGCAAGAAAGATTTCTGACTCTTATTTTTTTCCTAAAATTTCATATCCCAGAAATATAAATATACATGAAATTAAAATGGCTGATAAAACTAAAATAATTAAATATGGATGATACTTTTAATTCTTTTCCTAAATTTGGGTATAAGACTCAGTAAAAATGCACCTGCCTTGTATTCATGAAGTCAAATGTATCATCCCTGGCTCTGTCCCACATAACTAATGTGATTCCTGGCACTACTTATGTGATTTCCAGTCCCTCAACAGGTTTGACCCCAATACACCATAACTATATAAGAGCACTGCAACCAAATGTATGAACTTCAGAACATCGGAAGAGGGAAAAAAACCTAAAAGTCATTTTTAAAATGTCTCTCCATAAAGTATCCATCAAAAAAATCCTGTTTTATTCTTCTTTTGGTAGTTTATTGCATTGTAGTATACTCGTTCATTTTAGAGAAACTTTTGTAATCATTTCATAGTCATTTTATTTCCTCTTATAATTTTATTATATTTCAGTGAATGAAACTGTTGGAAGTTGAACAGTTCTAAAATCAAATAAAATTAAACCAGGAGCATTTCTCCTCAACCCTTTATGCAAACCTTTATCAAAACTTAAAAGTTAGATAAACACTTTGCATAATGTGAGCATAAGTAAAATACCAAGAGGGAAAAGAGTGAAAGGAGAATTTTCATTAACAGATGGATATCTGGATTTGGAAAGCATTAGATTTTCTAATTCACTGCATAACTGTAACCAATTGATAAAATGATCTGTTTGACAAATACAAATATATCTGGTAGAAAGATTTTTTTTAAATGACAGTGGGAAGGGTCTGAGATATGACCGAAGTAATCATGCACATATTTAGCATACAAGGCCCTGAATTTGGTCTTCAGAACTGCAGTATTTCCGTAGCATCACCGAAGTGACTCCTGAACAGTCTGACTGGGCCAGGCCCGAGGGCAAGGCTGTCAGGTCCACACACAGTGAAAAGTATTGTCAGCAGTGGCCAAGTCCCCACCACACTGGGTGTGACCCAAAAAGCAAAAAAAGAAAAAAAACACTTCAAGAGGTATCTAACCAGGATTACACCAGGTGCAAGAGCAAGAAAGATTTCTGACTCTTATTTTTTTTCTAAAATAATAAGACAGGTGCCCTGTCAAAATCTGACAGTGGGAGCACCTCTGTACAAATCTTAGAATTGTCTTAAAATTCAAGTCAGGATTATCTTAATACAACACAATAAAAAATAAAGAAAATAATTATATTCAAATAAATCCTGCTTAAACATCTATGAGAACATGCTTACATACAACAAATTTTAAATCACATAAAGGCATTATTTAAAATAATTATCCACAGTCCTCTGTTGGTTACAGAATAAAATGTTATCTACTATGACATAGCAGCACTGTCGTCCTGTTGTTCATCTATTTGCTCAAGTGGGCACCAGTAACATTTCCATTGTGATACTCATTACTGTTTTTGGCATATTGAATACCCCACGGGTAGCTTGCCAGGCTCTGCCTTGCGGGAAGAATACTTTCAGAAGCTTGTTGGCTCTCCAAGAGGGACGGAGGAATCGAACCCGGGTTGGCCATATGGAAGGCAAATGCCCTACCTGCTGTGCTATGGCTCCAGTCCATCTACTCTCATACCTTAAAGAAATGTGTTTGCTAAAACTTCCACCCATGAACAGGGTCAATACCTAGTGAGTTGTCAGACATTTGCTTTGAGCTTTTAATTTTTTATATTGATACAAAAATAAGTTTTAAGATATCATTGTGATTTCCCAGGATCGTGATTGAGTAGTAGAGTGTGTGTGTTCTCCAGTGTACTGATAAGGCAAACTGCATCCAAGTTAAGCTCCCTACAAAATCACAAGTAACAGTGTGAGAACACTTTAACTGAATGTGTGTGAACTCCTGACAGCTCAGCAACAACAGCGAACAAAGAAAGAAAAAAAAAGAAAAGAAAGGAAAAGAAGAGAAAAGAAAAGAAAAGAAAAGAAAAGAAAAGAAAAGAAAAGAAAAGAAAAGAAAAGAAAAGAAAAGAGAAGGAAAGAAAAGAAAAGAAAAAAAGAAACAAGTGGTGGGGTGGTGGTGGGGATTATTTTAAAATAATAGGTAGGGAGAAATACCAGATTATCACTCTCATATGCAGAATAGGAAAAAATATAAGGCATGAGACAATCCCCAATGGAAGCAAATCATGATATATGGACAATAGAACTTTGATACAAGGATGCTAAGATTATAGAAACAGGAGTTGAGGGGTGGGAGATAATAGCAATGAGATTTTATCACTCCACCAGGATGGGCATGGTATAGCAGCACTGTAAGTATAATGTAATAATAATGGTGCTATTGTAGAAAAATTTTCATCATAATCATCATCATCATCATCATCCCATTGATCGTCGATTTTCTTGAGCGGTCTCAGTAACGTCTCTATTCGTCCTAGCCCTGAGATTTTAGAAGCCTCTCTTTCCTCTCCTTCCCAACGGTGCCACATTGGAGGCTCTTTCAGGATCAGGGGAATGAGATTCATCATTGTTACTGGTTTTGGCATATGAATACGCCACAGGGAGCTTGCCAGGCTCTCCCATGCAGGCAGGAAACTCTTGGTAGCTTGCCACATTCCCCAAAAAGGAGAACTGGGCTATAAGATGCTTCCAGGAACTTGGCTTTATAATCTCTGGATGTTGACCGTTGGTGGGATTACACGGCGCAGGGTCAGTTTCTGGGTGTGACCGCCTCGCTATTGGAAAATGGGGGATCTGGGTGGAAAAGGCCCAGTCCCGATCCAAGCAGGCTTACAGATCTTGGCCCTGGATCCCACACACCTGCGTTCCTCTGCCAGTTCCTTCATGTGTGAGGCTCATCTGAACGTGTAGAGAGGGGTCTTGAGCATGGCTGTGGCTGGGTAGAAAAATAATATTTAATAAAATCAAAATGTACAAAGAAAATTGTAAATGTATTAGTATACGTATTATATGTGTAATTACTGAGATGTAAAACACAAAAATATGAGATGAGTTTTAGTAGCAAGGAAAATGTTGCTAACTGTTCAGTTAGTACAAAAATTAGTAAAAATTCTACAAAATATACTTCACACTTTTTTGATTTGGTGACTTTTTCCCATGGTAAATGCATTTGCCTATGGTCAGTTTTCAGGAAGGAAGGATAAAAGGAAAGAAGGAAGGAAGTAGGAAGGAAGGTAGAAAGAAAGGAAGGAAGGAAGGACTCTGAATTCTTCATCTTTATCTTTCACAGGTATTTCCCCCAGTTTAACCTCATGCAGTTCCAGTTCCTTCTTAAACTAAATATTTATTTCATAGAGGAACTAAACTAATTCAAATGTACATTCATATGCACAACAATACCCTTGAGCATACCCAGACTTTTATAGCTAGTGTACAGCTTGGATAACACAAGATTTGATTTATGTGCAATCCTCAGAACACTCACTGTAACCTCCAGAAAAAAATCATGGTAGACCATAAAACTCTCTGTCAACACCACCACTACCAATGATTAATCAAAACCACTAGAAGATGTGCTTCCCACTGGGAAACCACGCTTCCAAGTATAATCGAAGGCACGAAGAACTCTACTTGGAGTGAGCTAGGACTGAAAAGGGGAGAGATAAAGTCTGGAATCAATCCACTCCAAGCTGATAAGAGGTTTAGAATGAAAATGAGCTGCCTAAAAGGTCATTCCCCATAATTACACCCCTCTACATTATCATTGTTAATCTGAAATTTCTTTACACAATTCTGAAATTTTTCTGTGCCTCTGGAAAAAAAAAGACATTCACAGACATAAACATTCACCACTCTACTTCGGAGCAAAACTAATTCTCATGTCTTCTCTTCAAAAACTGAAAGTTCATTCTGTTACCATGACATTTAATTCCCATAGTCTCACACATTAGAGGATTAAAAGCAGCATAAATTGGAGAAAGGGAAGGACAGCAAATCAGAGTAGGTGAATAATAATCAACAGGAATTTCTGTTTTTACAGCACTTTTCCTATAACTTAAATAAGATCAATATATGTTCCATGTCAGGCAAGAGAATAAAATAAAAAGAGTACAATAAATTTTCCATAGTACTATTTCATAATGTTGATAAATTCTATATTGTAAATAGTAAATACAAAAAGGTCACTGATTAGAATTTAGAAACATTTTTCTTTTTTAAAATGAAGTAAAACTACTGGCCATATTTTAATGAGAATTTGTTCAGATTAATATATGTATCAAGTATTGTTTCCTCTTCCATTCAGAAATCCTTCTACCTCAAAAACACCTCTATTCCATAAAAGAATATCATGACACACAAGCAACTTTCTTCCTCACCCATACATGTCTCCTGTTTCCTTGAGCCTCCCACTTACCCCTACCCCTCCAACATACACTCATACACACACACACAAACACACACACACACACACACACACACACACACACACAAAGGCCCTTGGTGTTCAATGTGGAATCACTTTCCTCCTCTCTCTAGAGACTCCTTTAAGGCATTACTGCCTCTGCCCTGTGCGAATGTCCTTACAAGCAGCGTAACTTTAGTATAAGGTGACAGGAGGGTATCACAAGGAAGTCAAGAGGAGCACTCTTTCAAACCCCAGTTTGAAGGCTATTGGAGGTTGCCGACAAAACATGCTAAACTTGGAGCCTCAGGAAACGAAGTATAGAAGTAATACAAGCAAAACCTAAATTCACGAGAAAGTTTTGCATGATATGCAGAGAACAGAATTCCACTTTAGAAATAAGAAATTTTGTCTTTCAGGGGCTGGAGCAATAGCACAGCGGGTAGGGCGTTTGCCTTGCACGCAGCCGACCCGGGTTCTAATCCCAGCATCCCATATGGTCCCCTGAGCACCGCCAGGGGTAATTCCTGAGTGAAGAGCCAGGAGTAACCCCTGTGCATCGCCGGGTGTGACCCAAAAACCAAAAAAAAAAAAAAAAAAAAAAAGAAATTTTGTCTTTCATAGTAAAGACCAATACCAGGTCTAGCTTGAATCTGAAATATAAACAATTAGTTTATAATTAGTTTAAAAGTCAGCCTTTCGTACTAATAAAATTTATAATTAAATCATTATGTTGTAGGAGAGTTAATGTGGAAAATGTCTATAAATATAAAGAGACCAAAGGCTGGAGAGGTAGTCCAGGAATTAAGGAGCTTGCCTTGCATGCTGCAGGCCCACTTCATTCATCACACCGTATTTGGTACCTCAGACACTTTCAGTCCCCGGCACCACCTATGTGCAGGAGTGATCCCTTAGTGCAGAGTCAGGATTAAGCCAGGAGCACAGCTGGATTTGTCTTCCCGGGACCTCCAAAAACCAAAACAAAAAAAAGGGCAAGTTAATTTCATGTGCAGTTTAACAGCTACCTTATGGGCCTGGCAGAATGTAAATATCTGTGTGGTATAGGTATTCATAGAAGACTCTTTTCTCAAATCTACCTCTCTCAATGCACAATTTACCAAGCCCCTGGCAACAAAAGAAATAAAAACAGCTAATCTCGCATGTCAAAAAGAGAACATATGAGCTTGGAGATGCCAACTCAGACATCCTTTCGATTGCTAACTTCCTGATGAAGATACGACTTTGGAAGACCAGGTCCAGCCAGCTACTGGAACACAGGATTCAACTTGGGGTAAGTTAGAATCTGGAAGAAATAAAGATGAAATCTACAAAATCATTCTCAGTGAATAGAATTCTGGCTCTATTCTACTTTTCTCCTCATGAAGCCTGAAGTACATATTAATTTCCTTGCCCCCCAGCTGAAAAATTAGATGCTAGTGATGCATGTGATGTACAAACAAGTTTGTGGAGCTCAAATGCATGAACTACTTTTGCACCATGCTAATCATACTACTCATGCCCAACCCCTAATGCATATTCATCCCCTTAGCTCACAAAAACCCCAAACCCATGGTGTGACTCTTGAGAGAACATGCACACCCAAGTGTTGAGTTCGTACTGTGTACTAACTCCTTTAGAAATCTCTCCACTGCTGTCTGCACTGTCTTATCCTTGAATTCTTCCTTTAATGAAGAATGCTGTTGGGGGAGTTCACTCTGCATCTCTTTTCCTGGTAACAACTGTGAGCGGCATGTGTCAGATATTAACAACCTCCCGACTACATTCATTCTTGCAGGAAGGGATCACTGTCACTGTCATACTGTTGCTCATCGATTTGCTCGAGTGGGCACCAGTAACATCTCCATTGTGAGACTTGTTGTTACTGTTTTTAGCATATTGAATACACCATGGGTACCTTGCCAGGTTCTGATGTGCGGGCAAGATACTCTCAGTAGCTTGCCGTGT
Organism: Sorex araneus; assembly: GCF_027595985.1. Lineage (NCBI taxonomy): Eukaryota > Metazoa > Chordata > Mammalia > Eulipotyphla > Soricidae > Sorex > Sorex araneus. Next base: position 301,893,807 of record NC_073303.1, on the reverse strand, counting down.
TCTCTGAGAGGGGCGGAGAAATCGAACCGGGGTCAGCTGCGTGCAAGGCAAACGCCTTACCAGCTGAGCTATTGCTCCAGCCCAGCTATAAAGGTGAGTATTTATATGGGGGGGAAGGGTTGTGGACAAACACTAAAAATCAGGTCTTTCCCCCATCCTATTTATCAGCACATCATAAATACAACAGCACAGCATGCTGTTAATTCTCACAAAGCAAATGCACCATCAAGGCACAAGAGTTTCAAGAATTCCTGAAAAAGCATTTCTACAACTCTCAGAAATTTCCTTTATATCGTCTTAAAATTATTATAACTTTCAAAGGCCTGATTTTTTTCCCAGATAAAAATACTAAAAAGAAGCAATTTTAACAAGAGAGCTGGGAAAAGACTATTCTAAGAAAAATACATGATTGGAAAAATTATTTGAAAGTAACTGCAAAAGTGGACAGAGTTAAAAAATAAAAACTGCAGGATGTACACTTACCTAAATATAATAGTTTAACAGGGGAAAGAAATGTATGAAATTGGTATGTCATACATTAAGAGTTACAATGCACGTATCTCTATGTAAGTTCTGTTTAGTGTAAAAGCCTTATAGAGATGGTTTGATATATTGGCACTTTCTTCATATTACCTGGAAAAAAAAGACTTCTTCGGGTGACAGTCAGTGTCACATCTTTTTCTGGCCCCAAGAGATCTGCATGTCTTCCCATGGCTTTCCCTAAGATTACCAAATTACCAAATAGCGATATATGAGGAGGCTGAGAAAAGAATAAAAGGTGTCACATTGTTTGTGGTATGTAGGCAACAGCACTATATGTATGATATTTAAGATATTTGTGTCCTTGGTGTGCAGTTTCCTCACCCTACCAACACCAAAATGCTTAAGACACGCCTCTGTGTCACACCCAGTCTATCTCATCATGCCCCGCCCACTCTCCCCTTAACCTAGTCTTCCCAGGTCTTCACTCAAGTTCTCAGTGTTTGTTGCCACTAGATATTGTTTATGTCTTTGTCTCAGATACACCACAGATGAGTGAGATCATCCGCACTTATCCTTCTCCCTCTGGACTATTCGGTCAGCATGATCCCCTCCAGCTGCATTAAAGTTGCAGCGAACTGCATGATTTTTTTTCTTATAGCTTCATAGAATCTTATTATACATATCTTATTTATCCATTCTTCTGTCATTGGATATTTGAATTGTTTTTATATCCTGGATATTACACTAAGCACTACAATAAATATATATATATTATATATTATATATGGCCTGAATTCCCCTCCCCCGCCCAAATATAAAAGGACTAGAATGATAGCACAGCGGGCAGGGCATTTACCTTGCACACAGCTGACCAGGTTCAATTTCTCTGTCCCTCTAGGAGAGCCCAGCAAGCTACCAAGAATATCCCACCTGCACGACAGAGCCTGGCAAGCTACCTGTGGCGTATTGGATATGCCAAAAACAAACAGTAACAAGTCTCACAATGGAAACGTTACTGGTGTCTGCTCAAGCAAATCAATGAACAACACAGCGACAGTACTTCTTCTACCTTAGGTAGAGACAAATGTGTGACAACCATATGACGAGTCTAGATCATAGGAGGGATTTACCTAGCAGTATATAGTGGCCCTGTAAATCACCACGAAAAATTCTGTTTATCAAAGAATACTATTTATTAGATCTACTTTTGTAACATCACCTAGACAGAGACTTAATGTCTCAGAAAGAAAGACATGGGGAAAATATTTTTAGATTTGAACTGCAAATAATTAAGGAAGATTTCCAAAGCACAAAGCAGAGATGAAGGTTGTGATATAATAGTTCTTAGATTGGTGGACACAGAGTTTTTGATAAGTCAGCTATTGCAGAGAATTAAGCTGCTTGCTCATGTATATAGTTGATTGTACAGAAAGAGTTGTTTACCCACATAATAAATTGTTTGCTTGAACAAGTTAGTTTTCAGAAAATTTCCAACATAAGGTTATTTATTGGTTTGCAATCTTTATGAATACAAATTTCCTGCAACAATAATTTGTTTCGTGACACATGTAGCCTTGGTTATTAATTCTGAAAGTTAATTTATTTGGTCACAGGTAGTCTCCTGACTAAAAATAAGTGCCAGTAGAGCTGGAATCCATAAAAAAGATGGGAGTCACAGTAGGATTATAAGCAAACCAAAAGCTCACTTGGAGCTATTTGTAGAAAAATGAGTGATGCGAACATGCTTTAAAAGAGAGGGACTAGGTGGGAAAGACAAATGTGAATCACAGTAACTCATCACAGAGGCCACCCAAATTGAGTCGTGCCCATGTGTATATATGTAATAAATGTAAACAATTGGGCTCATGCCCACTGCGTAGTTTTGAAATATTATGATGAATATGGGCTGGAGCCATAGCACAGCGGGTGGGGTGTTTGCCTTGTACGAGGCGGACATGAGTTCAATTCCTCCGCCCCTCTCGAAGAGTCTGGCAAGCTACCAAGAGTATCTTCCTTACACGGCAGAGCCTGGCAAGCTATGCGTGGCGTATTCAATACGCCAAAAGCAGTAACAACAAGTTGCACAATAGAGACATTACTGGTGCCCTCTCGAGCAAATCGATGAGCAGTGAGATGACTGTGATACTGTGACTGTGATTATAAATATTATTTCTACATCATTCAGTGCATTATAAACCTGATTATTTAAGATGTCAAATAGACTGGAGTGGTCAGCTACATACACATTTGTGCCTCAATTCATGGCCTATCTAGAGAAGGATGAGAATCAAAAACTATAACCACCAGTAGCACTGCACTGTAGCACTGTTGTCCCATTGTTCATCGATTTGCTCGAGTGGCACCAGCAACGTCTCCATTGTTAGACTTGTTGTTACTCTTTTGAGCATATCCAATACGCCACAGGTAGCTTGCCAGGCTCTGCCGTGTGGGCAGGATACTCTGAGTAGCTTGTCAAGCTCTCCAAGAGGGACGAAGGAATCAAACCTGGGTGGGCCATGTGCAAAGCAAACACCCTGCCCACTGATGTATTGCTCCAGCCACCAGTAGCTTGAGTGAAAGGAAACATTTGGAGGGAAACTCATGAAATTCTAATAAGACCTATAGTTTAATTAATACTATAGTATTAAATAGTATAGTATAGCATAGTATTAACTATATAGTATAGTATTAACTATATTATAGTATAATATTTAACTATATTATTAAATATAGTTTAATTAATTTAACACTCTTACTAAATTCCTAGTTTTGACTATTGTACTATGCTCACATAAGATACTAACATTGGACAGAGCTCAGTGGAAGATACATACTTTGCTGCTTTTTGTGGGTTTTGGTTTGAAGGCACCCCGGGAGGTTCTCAGGGCTTCTTCTGGCTCTGTGGTTCACTCTTGGTGGTGTTCAGGGGAACTATATGTCGTGCAGGGGATCAAATTGGGGTCTGTAGGATGTAACACAAACACCTTAGCCCCTGTCCTGTCCCTCCAGCTCCAAGGATATATTTTAAAGGTTCTATTCTGCATCATTTTTTTTATAAATTTAGAAATAATTCCTAAAAGAATTTATAGATTTATATCCCTATTGTTTGGAATAAGTGTATAATTCGAGATCACTTGTTCTACCTTTCTGAACGTTTCTTTTGGAGGGAGAGCCTCCCTGGTGGTGCTCTGGGCATCCCAAGGCCAGTCCCAGCCTCGTAGCTATACTCAGTCATCCATTCAAGGGCCTGAGGATGTGGTGCTGGCCTGGATGGTGAAGAGCTTGAGGGCCTCCAGGGCTGCATCCAGCAATGTTCAAGGGGCCAGAGGATGCTAGGGTTGAATAGGAGTCCTACGCCTGCTTTGTATGTGTCTAACCTCTGTACCATGTCCCTGACTGTCAGAAGGTTTCTTAAGTGCGACTATTAGGTAAGATAGTATGGTATGAAAGGAGAGTGCCCTCGGAGTTGTATTGAATCTAGAGAGACACAGAAAACTCAACACTGCTGCACAGGAGAAGTCAAGTGCTATAACAAGGTATGCACAAGATTCTTAATAAAATTTATATGAGCGAACAGTGAAGCAACAGGAGAGAGCCTGAAAGAGAAAGCTCCCCCAAAGAGGCAGGAAGCTGTGTAAGAGCCTGGGGCTTGAAATACAGAGGGAGAACTGGCTGGACTGTTCGAAGCAGAGCATCCTAAATTCAAACGCTTCGGAGCTTGGCCGGGAATATAAATGTGAGCTTGTAAAAGAAAATGGAAATGAGGAGGTCCACTCACTAGATAATGCCTACCCATCTAAGGATATTCAAATACTACACATATTTGTATGGAAGTACCATTTATTTGTAGCATCATATAAAATCAGTACATAGACATTATGTCCACCACCACCACCAGAAGTCTTGTTTTTAACTCTTTAATCACCTGAAATTATTCTATGAGGCACAGACCATGGTAGGCACTAGAGGTTAAAAGACAAGTGTTGAGGCTGGAGCGATAGCACAGCGGGTAGGGCATTTGCCTTGCACACAGCCGACCCGGGTTCGATTCCCAGCATCGATATAGTCCCCTGAGCACCACCAGGGGTAATTCCTGAATGCAGAGCCAGGATAACCCCTGTGCATAGCCAGGTGTGACCTCAAAAGCAAAACAAACAAACAAACAAACCAAAAATACAAGTTTTAAAGAGTGTTAGGTTGTCTCTTTAGTCCAGCCTCTTTTGAGTTGCAAACAAAAGGCCAATTCAGAAAAAAAAAAAAAACCTGTGGTTTGATGAGTTTTGGAGACAAGACCCCAGCCTTGGGATATTTTCAAATGTGACTTTCTCAGTTAGCCAAAATATCCTCACTGAGAAATGATTTGAGTACCTACTTTGAAACTAGGAAGAATAACAATAAAAGTGGTCAAATTTACTTTTGACAGAGGATTCAGAGATGTATACGAAAATAAGGGCATCCTCATAAACAAGATACATCTAGAAAAAACACTTAACCACTTGTCATGAAGAAGAGCCACACAGCAGTACTCGATCAAATAAGACTTGATATGAAGTATCTTAAAAATATTTGAGGTTTAGGTAGGGCTTTTGCCTTGCATGTGGCAAACCTGGGTTCAATTGCTCTGTCCCTCTCGGAGAGCCCAGCAAGCTACTGAGAGTATCCCGCCTGCACAGCAGAGCCTGGCAAGCTACCCGTGGCATATTCAATATAACAAAAACAGTAACAACAAGTCTCATAATGGAGACGTTACTGGTGCCCACTTGAGCAAATCCATGAACAATGGGACGACAGTGCTACAGTGCTATGGCTGCATATGTGGCTGTTCAACACAGCTAAATTCCACAATTTTAATAGCCCAGTAGGAGCATAACAAAATTAGATGGGAAAGTAGCATAGAAGTTCACTAGGATCAATAAGCAAAAACAATAACACAGAAAGTTTAACTAGTAACAAATAGCTAAAAATATCTTCAGACAATGACTTTAAGAGCACCATTGTGAGATACATAATTTTCACAGATTTTCCTTTACATAACTATTTTTTGACTATTCCACTTACCATTTTGTTTTAACAAGCATTTTTAAGTGAATTATTTTGTGTCTGCCAGTGTGCTAGGCCTGGGGTTGAGTGGGAAACTGGGGACATGGGTGGAGGAAGGTCACAATGGTGGTGGGGTTGGTGCTGGAACATTGAATGACTGTACAACTATATTGTGAACAACTCTGTAAACCACAGTATTTGAATAAAATTAAAAAACAAAAAAATAATTTGAGGTTTATTCCAGAGAATAAAATACTAACATTTTTATTTATTTATTTATTTTTTATTAATGAGTCACCATGAGTGTACAGTTACAGATTTTCGTGCTTGTGTTACAATCATACAATGCTCGAGTACCCATCCCTCCACCAGTGCCCACTCTCCACTGATGGCCCCAGTATCCTTCTCATAACTCCATCTCGTCCCCCCAACCCCACCCTGCCCCTGTAGCAGGGCATTCCCTCTTGTTCTCTCTCTCCTTTTGGGTGTTGTGGTTTGCAATGGAGGTATTGGGTGGCCATCGTGTTTAATCTATAGTCAGCTTTCAGCCAGCCTCTCCGTTCCTGAGTAGATCCTCCACCACATTTTAGTTGGTGTTCCCTTCTCTATCTGAGCTGCCTTTTCCGCCAGAATGTGAGGCTGGCTTCCAAGCTGTGGAGCAAACCTCCTGGTACATATTTCTACTATTCTTGGGTGTTAGTATCCTATTCTGTTGTTTTATATTCTGCAGATGAGTGCAATTTTTCTATGTCTGTCTCTTTCTTTCTGACTCATTTCACTTAGCATGATACTTTCCATGTTGATCCACTTATATGCAAAGTTCATGACTTCATCTTTCCTGACAGCTGCATAGTATTCCACTGTGTAGATGTACCAAAGTTTCTTTAACCAGTCACCTGTTTGGGGGCATTCGGGTTTTTTCCAGATTCTGGCTATTGTAAACAGTGCTGCGATGAACATACAAGTGCAGATGTCATTTCGATCATACTTTTTTGCCTCCCTGGGATATATTCCCAGAAGTGGTATTGGGAGCTCAAATGGGAGTCAAATGGGGTCAAATGGGAGCTCAATTTCTAATTTTTTGAGAAGCATCCATATTGTTTTTCAAAAGGGCTGAACCAGTTGGCATTCCCACCAGCAATGTAGGAGGGTCCCTTTCTCTCCACATCCATGCCAGCAGTGGTTGCTTTTGTTCTTTGGGATGTGAGCCAGTCACTGTGCTGTGAGGTGGTATCTCACAGTTGTTTTGATCTGCATCTCCCTGATGATTAGTGATGAAGAGCATTTTTTCATGTGCCTTTTAGCCATTTGTAAAATACTAACAATTTTTAACTGGAGTTTTAACTAAATATATGATTCAGGGAGAACATCAATCAGTATCTGTCTATGATCTCTCTCTCTCTCTCTCTCTCTCTCTCTCTCTCTCTCTCTCTCTCTCTCTCTCTCTCTCTCTTTCCTTTCCTCACCCCCACCCCTAGCTCCTACAGCAGTGGCCAAGGAAAGAACTCTTAAATAAAATTTTTCATAGTAAAATTTATTTTTGCAGAGATGAATGAAACTATTCTTTCATATTAAAGTGCCACAGAAAGCTTCCGAAACTCAAATATCAATGAATCTAAGATCTTAGAAATGGAACCATTATGTCAACATGACTTCGATAGTTTTGTTTCAATTGGCTGAAAAGATAAAGAAATAAAAAGGTAAGTTTCTAAATAATACAAATACATTCAAAATAATGCCATATTTTTCAAAGGTCTTCCATTTTGCACTCCTCATAAGTCTATGTACATTAAACTTTCATCATTGTGAGAGTAAGATAACGACAAGACTCCATATCTGTGAAAAATCATTTTCTGACCACTTCATTCTGCTGCAAATTTTCTTTGTTTGCTGCCCATGAAACAGCATTTGAGCAAAATTAAACATCTCCACAGAGGGGAGAAAAAATAAAAAACAGACTGCCGAGTCTATTATAAGGAATACTGTGTGTTATAAGAACTGGCATAATGACATCCTGCTTCATAATGACTATTCCCAGGTATAGAAATTATAGACATCTTTTAAAACCAGGCAGAATTCTGACCATCTTGGCTACATCTATTTTCTGTCTTTCAAGCTTATAGTTATTCCTTTCATAAGGATAATGAGTGTCATGCTGGATTATACAACCCAGCTACATCTGTTCTCCCTTGTTTTCTAGATATTGCATTCATTGTGTTTCACAGCGTGAGCCTCCAATCAAGATCCTGAATATTGCTTCATGATAAATGTCACAGATGAAAAAAATGGTACAGTGCCAAAGTCATTATCACAGCTCTGGCCCATCTCCTTGAACAATGCCTCTTATAGTTCACATTTTTCTTAGGACAAAGGTATCCCAGAAAATGCCTTATCAAACTCAGAAACTTTCTGTTCAATACTTGTAGAATTACACCATTTACGAATTGACTTATATGTCTTTCCTGTATACATTGCATTTATATTCATTGTGTTATTTTGTTTATTTCTCAGGTTGCTCGCCATGCCATCACACTGCAGCCTCAGGATAAGAGAGGAGGTGATAGAGGGCATGTAACATAGGGTTGCTGTAGCCTGCCCTAGAGTTCTCTAACAAAGCAGAGTCTAGGGGGATTGGATCCTAGCTAGTAAGATATTTTGAAATAGTCTAAAATCTTGATTAACAACAATGCTGAGGGTCTGACATATCCTAGAATTGGATCTAAAGGGTGTAAGAGTCTTTATTGTTCACCTAATTGAAATCCTGATATTATATGCAAGATGACTGGGGATCAAACAAGGTAAATAAGTTACATGTAGACACATAGCAGCTGGGTCATAGAGCAAAGACTTTAAATCAAAACTGATATTTCTGGCATACTTGGCAAGATATAGCACACACCTGTATTAGAACAAATAGTTCTTAGTCAAACAAAGCATCACAAGTTGTCCTGTTATGTTAAATACATGATAGCAATCCCTTCCCCCTACGTCAAATATTTTAAAATCTTATTTCTAAAGTTGTTTCTCAAGTTCCCATCTTTATAAAGAGCATTAACAATAGCTGCTCTTTCCTTTGATGATTGATCTGTCTGTACATTATTATTTTGCAGCTGAATGATCATTGTAGAGTGAGGCAGATGGAAACACGAAAAGTGTGAGTGATCAGTTTAAATCTATACTAACTGGAACTAAATTGTCACTTTAAATACATACTGAGTGTTTTCTTATACTTTTTATGCTTCCCCCAAGGTTGAGAAAAAAATATCGTTAATGATTTTGCATAGTTTATACTTTTCTTCATTTATCTTGGGATATAAATAAAATCCCTGAAATAAAAGGCATTTTCTAATTTTCCAGTTCCAAATCTCTTTTTCTATTTATCTCTACAGGATCCATATTTAATTAAATTTAGCAAATAATTTTCAGTTCTTAAGATATGTTTTAGAAAAAGAGGATGAAACAAATCAAAATGATATAAAGAAAAGCTTTTCTCCATGTTCTTTCCTTTCTGCTCTACTGAGATGGGAGCTTTAAGTTGTACTCTGGTATTTTTAGTTAATACCCTTAAATTGTAAAAATTGCATCATCTTCCTGACCATTAACTTTCTGGACTCTGGTTCCTTCTTTCAAACATCAATCTTTTCCCTTTTAAGTTAATTTCATCTTATGTGGTTCTTTCAATAATGGCTTGTGGATGGCAAATGCACTTCTAGACTTTATAGGTATGTAAGTATCTTTATTTCTCTTTCTATCTCTCTTGAGTAATAGTGTAGTTAGTATTGATTTCCAAAATGACATACTTGCTCTCCTCAGCAACCATTAATTCAGGGATCTCTACCATTTATTGTTGTTGTAGCTTGTTAGTGTGAATTTCATATTTCAGGTTAAAATCAATTCACTTTTTTCTTTAGCTTTCAATATGTCCCGATGTCAGACAGCTTCATTACTATGTACTTAGATAAGGTCATATTTTTATTCATTCGGCTTAGTTTTTGAAATGCACTTTTATTTAAGTATATGGCTTTTGTTTTCACAATGCTGGAAAATATCTAATTCTTTTTTTTTTCACATTTTTTCCTGCTAATTTCTCTAGTCTCTTATTCTAAAAAGACTATTAACATGTATTGAAGTCTCTCAACCATACTTTCATATCCCTTAACTGCTCTTTCCTGTGTTTTTAATCTTTCCATATCAGTGTGCTATGTTCTGGGAGCATTCTTCAATACCCACTTCTAATTAGCTGATTATCTTTCCAACAGTATCTAGTCTTGAGTTTATACTGAATGCTGTTCTTTTTTAATTTCAGTGATTAATTTTTTTGCATTCCAAAATTTCAATGTGATTCAGTTCCATATCTACATGGTCTCTGTTCATTTCCACCAAAATGTGTTTTATAGTTTCTCTTGTTTTTAAGCGATACTGATTATTTTATATTTTTGCATATCCTATATAAACTTAAATTTTTTCCAATAATACATTATTGAAGTTTAGCAAACAGAGTGACTTGGTCTTGTTACTTATTTTTTTAACTGCTATAGAAATCCTTTATTATTTAAATTTTTTATTTGGAGACTGATCTTATATAAGTTGTCTTTATTTTCTCATTCTTTTCAGGCTAACATAGATCCAACTGGATGTTTTGCTTTTGCTTCAACTGGTTCTTCTTGGGAACCTGGAATAAATACAATAGTACTCTTGACCTAAGACAGAAATATTTTTAAGTAGTAAAATTAAATACTTTCTGTGAATACAGAGAAGGTGAAGTTATTCACATAAATTTAATTAAATACTTTCCTCTCAGTTTAAGGATTACTGTATTAAAGGAACACAGAATAAAGAGAGTTTTGAGTGACAACCTCTAGTGACATAGAAATCAAGGTATGGGCAGCCACATATTTTATTTCTTCAGTCCCAAACTGTTCCTCTATCCAGGCAGTAAAAAAATGAGTCAAATTTCTCAGAATTTAAGTGTCTTCTATGTATTTTTCCATAAAACAGACACAGATCAGTGAAACGGAAGTAGAGCCCAGAGATAAAAACACACACATATAAACAACTAAATTGCTATATAGGAGACAAGAGCCTTTAGGAGTGTTAGTCTCATTAATGAATGGTGTTGAGAGAACTGGACAGTCACATGCAAAAGGATGAATCTAGATTACTATCTCACATTGTATACAAATAATTAATTCAAAATAAAGACTTACAAAACCTAAAACTATGAATGTGGGAAAAAAACATGCAATATTCTATTTGATATCTACCTTGAGGTTTATACAAGGAACTCTTTCCCAAGGATTGCTTTGGCTATTCATGGAGGTTTATTGTTCCATGTGAATTTCAGGAGTGTTTTGTCTATTTTTCAGAAAAATGTCATGGGTATCCTGATAGGGACCGCATTAAATTTGTATAGTGCTTTAGGCAGTATTGCAATCTTGATAATGTTAATTCTCCCTATCCATGAGCAGGCGATGTGTCTCCATTTCAGAATGTCCTCTTTTATTTCTTGAAGTAGTGTTTTGTGATTTTCCTTGTATAGGTGCTTCACCTCTTTGGTTAAGCTTATTCTAGAGTACTTGATTTTCTGAGGTACTATTGTGAATGGGATTGTTTTTTTTTTTTAATGTCTCTTTCTTCTATTTCATTATTTGTATATAAGAAAACCATGGACTTTTGGGTGTTGATTTTTAGCCTGCCACTTTACTATATCAACCTATTGTTTTTAAGAGCTTTTCTGTAGAGTCTTTAGGGTTTTCTAAGTATAGAATCCCCAACTTCAAGCTCTAATACAAAGCAGTAGTAATTAAAACAGCATGGTATTGGGCTTAAAACAGATCTGCAGACCAATGGAACAGAGTTGAATATCCTGTCACAGACCCCCAAATATATGGCCACTTAATCTTTGACAAAAAAGCAAGAAATGTGAAGTCGAACAAGGAAAGCCTCTTCAACAAGTGGTGCGGGAAGCTGGATAGCTACATGCAAAAAAAAAAAAGAAAAAATGAACTCTGAACTCGGTCTAATGCCAGGCACAAAAGTCATATCAAAGTGGACTAAAGACCTCAATATCAGACCTGAGTCAATAAGGTACAAAGAAGAAAATGTAGGCAGAACTCTCCATGACATTGAAGCTAAAAGCATTTTTAAGGATGAAACAGCACTGACCATGCAAGTGGAAGCAAACTTAAACAAATGGGACTACATCAAACTAAGAAGCTCCTGCACTTCAAAAGAAACAGTGACCAAAGTACATAAAGAGCCCACAGAGTGAGAAAGAATATTTACCCAATACCCATCTGGTAAGGGATTAAAATCCAGGATATATAAGACACTAGTAGAATTGTACAAGAAATAAACCTCCAACCCCATCAAACAATGGGGAGAAGAAATGAACAGAAGTTTCCTCAAAGAAGAAATACAAATGGCCAAAAGGCACACGAAAAAAATGTTCCACATAGCTAGTCATCAGGGAGATGCAAATAAAAACAAAAATGAGATATCATCTCACACCACAGAGACTGTCACACATTCAAAATAACAAAAACAACCAGTGCTGGCATGGATGTGGGGAGAAACGGACACATTTTCACTGTTGGTGGGAATGCCAACTGGTCCAGCCTTTCTGGAAAACAGTATGGACAGTCTTGCAAAAACTAGAAATTGAGCTTCCATGTGACCCCATAATACCACTTCTGGGAATGTATCCCCAGGATGCAAAAAAGCACAGTAGAAATGACATATGTTCCTATATGTTCATTTCAGCACTGTTCGCAACAGCCAAAATCTGAAAACAACCCAAGTGCCCTAAAACAGATGACTGGTTAAAGAAACTTTGGTACAGTGGAAACTATGCAGCTGTTAGGAGACATGAAGTCATGAAATTTGCTTGTAAATCGATAGACATGGAGAGTATGCTAAGTGAAATGAGTCAGAAAGAGAGGGACAGACATAGAGGGACTGCACTCATTTGTGGAGTATAGAATAACATCACATGAGGCTGACACCCAAGGACAGTAGGTACAAGGGCCAGGAGGATTGCCCCATAGCTGGAAGCCTGCTTCATGAGCAGAGGAGAGAAAGCAGATGGAATAGAGAAGGGATCACTAAGAAAATGATGACTGGAGTAATCAGTCGAGATGAGAGATGTGTGCCGAAAGTAGATAATGGACCAAACATGATGAACTCTCAGGGTATGTGTTGCAAGCCATAATGCCCCAAAGTAGAGAGAGAGTATGGGGAATATTGTCTGCCATGGAGGCAGGGGGAGGGTGGGCAAGGGTGGGTTGGTATACTGGGGATATTGGTGGTGGAGAATGTGCACTGGTGGAGGGATGGGTGTTTGATCATTGTGTGAGTATAACACAAACATGAAAGCTTGTAACTATCTCACGTTGATTCAATATTTTTTTTGAAAAACTATACAAGGAACTCATAAAAATATCAATTTTTAAAATATGCTTTTTTAATGGGCTGATAGGGGCGGCCGAGGTAGTACAGCAAGCAAGACACTTGCCTTGTACATGATCAATGGCAGATTTGATCCCAGACATCCCTTACGGTCCCTCAAATACCACCAAAAGTGATCCCTCAGCACAGAGCCGGGAGTAAACCCTGATCATTGCTGGGTGTGGCACCAAAACAACGCAAAAAATAGGCAGATAATCTTACTAGACACTTCTCCAAGGAAAGCAAATAAATGGCTCAATAGACACCTGAAAATATAACCCTCAAATACTATTATTAGAAAAATAAATATCAAAACAGTCTCATATCACACCTGTGAGAATAGTTGCTATTAGAAACACAATAAATGAGTGTTAAAGAAGATGTGGAGAAAAATGCTTTCAAGCAGTATTGAGATTTCTCAAAATATTGAAAATAGAGATTTCATGTATGATCCAGTTCTTTCGCTTTTGGGGGCTTACCTACAAAATTCAGAAACACTAATTCAAAATAATATGTGCATCCTCATATTTACTGTAGCATTATTTGAATTACCTAAGAGCTAAATAATTTAAATATCCATATTTAGATTATTATAAAATAAAATATTACTCAGCTATATGAAAATCCTACCATCTGCAATAAAAAGAATAAACATAGATGTCATCATATTTAGGAAAATAAGGCAGATGGAGAAAAATTAACACTTCATTATTTTACTCATGTAAGGTATATAGAAAAAGCAAACAGATGAGCTAAGCATTGCAAAAATAAACTTCTCTTTATATAAAAAAAATTACCGGAAGGGAAAGAAGAAGAAACATTTAAAAAATTGTATAAAATATGACAAACATTGTAAAAAACAGAATTGGATTTTCGTGTGAACTTAGAAACGCAGGATGGATATGTCATTCCCAGCATTCTCCCTTCTGAAAACTGACACGCCATTTCGTCAGTAAAGAAGCGTACCTCTCAGTGTCTGTGTTGCAAGCCATAATGCTCAAAAGTAGAGAGAATACGGGGAATATTGTCTGCCATGGAGGCAGAGGGAGGGTGGGATACGGGGTTATAATACTGGGGATATTGGTGGTGGGGAATATGCACTGGTGGAGGGATGGGTGTTTGATCATTGGGTGATTGTAACCCAAACATAAAAGTTTGCAACTATCTCATGGTGATTCAATAAAATTAAAAAAAAAGTGTACAGCATGCTGTCCAGACAAGTTCAGACCCGAACACCTGAAGAATCTGCCGCCAGTACTCCTCAATACACTGGCTTGGCTCTTCACACACTACCTGTCTGAATGCAAGGTTCTATTCCAGTGGAAAACCAGTAGGACTGTACAAGAAGGGAGACATCCTTGACATCGGCAACTACCACCCAATCTGCCTGTTGTCCGTAATCTACAAGCTGTTCACTCAAGTCATCCTGAATAGAATAGGCAAAACACTAGACAAAGGACAACTATGTGAACAAGTCAGGTTCCGAAAAGGATTTATCACAATCGACCATATGCACATGGTGACCAAACTCATTGATGTTTCGAGAGAGTTCAAGATGCCGCTCTGTCTAACATTCATTGATTTAAAGAAGGCCTTTGATTCTGCTAAGACTGAAGTGGTCATCGAAGCCCTGGCCAAACAGGGCATTCAAATTCAAAACATCAGGATCCTCCATGAGCTATATTACGGATTCACCACCAAGATCTCGCCATTCTACTAAGAACTGATCATTGATGTAAAGAGAGGGGTTCGGCAGGGTGACACCATTTCATCGAAACTCTTCAGTGCCACCCCCAAAAACATCATGCAACAACTGGAATAGGAAGGAATGGGAGTGAAGATAGACAGTCAGCAACTACACCACCTCCGCATCACTGATGACATCGTTCTTCACTTGTATCACTTGTAGTCCCGTTGATCTTTGATTTGCTTGAGCGGGCGCCAGTAATGTCTCCAGGAACAGGAAGAGCCTCAAATCATTCATTCAGGGATTTGACAAAGAAATCTGACCATCTAGTTGGTGGGTGGCCACGAGGTCTTCTGACGTCCCCTGGAATCCAGTCGGTAACAGCTCTAGTCCAGTGGATGTCTCTGAATTGCATTACATGACCGGCCCATCTGATTTTTGATGCCTTGTCAAATGAGACAGCATCCCTGATTTTTGACTGTCGACAGAGGTCAGAACTCTGGATTCCTTCTCTCACTTGAGTAAGACTTGATAATCCTATCATAGCTCTTTCGATTCCTCTTTGCGATATCCTAATAGCATTCTCATCCTGTTTGTGTAGGGCCCAGGTCTCTGAGGCATATGTTAGTGCAGGAAGAACAGTGGAATTGAAAAGATGTGGCCGGAGTTGGAGGTTCTTCATTCTCTTAATCACTTCTTCAATGCTCTTGAATGCATTTGACGCTGCTCTCTTCCTCCTGCACAGTTCTAGCACCAAGTCATTCCTCATGTTGATTTCTCGACCCAGGTACACATAGCTGGTGCATTCAGATATGTTCCTTCCATTGAGAGCAAATGGAGCTTCAGGGACCAGTTCGTTTATCATGAACATCATCTTGTTGAGATTCAGCTGCAATCTGACCTTTCCACACTCGTGGTCGAAGTCAGCCAGCATTTGTGCCACTTGGCTAATGTTTGGTGTTATGAGAACGATGTCATCAGCGAAGAGGAGGTGGTGTAATTGCTGACCATCTATCTTCACTCCCATTCCTTCCCATTCCAGTCATCGCATGATGTTCTCGAGGGTGGCACTGAAGAGTTTCGGTGTAATGGTATTACCCTGCCACACCCCTCTCTTTACATCAATGATTACTTCCTTGTAGAAGGGTGAGATCCTGGTGGTGAATCCACAATACAGCTCTCGGAGGATTTTGATATACTAAGTTTGAACGCCCTCTTTGGCCAGGGCTTCGATGACTGCCACAGTCTCAACAGAATCGAAGGCCTTCTTTAAGTTGATGAACGTTAGACAGAGCGGCATCTTGAACTCTCGCAAAACTTCAATGAGTTTGGTCACTGTGTGGATATGTCTTTAAGACGTTGTTCTAATAACACCAAATGTTAGCCAAGCAACACAAATGCTGGCCGACTTTGACCATGAGTGTAGAAAGGTCGGACTGCAGCTGAATTTCACCAAGACAATATTCATGAGAAACAAACTAGTTCCTGATGTTCCATTTGCTCTCAATGGAACGACCATCTCCAAATGCAGCAGTTATGTGTACCTAGGTTGAGAACTCAACATGACAAACGACCTGGCACCTGAACTGTGTAGGAGAAAGAGAGCAGCGTGGAACACCTTAAAGAGCATCGAAGTAATGCTTAAGAGTAAGAAGAACCTCCATCAAGGCACATCTTTTCAATTCCACCGTTCTTCCTGCTCTAACATATGCCTCAGAGACCTGGGTCCTATGAAAACAGGATGAGAACACTATTCGGGTCTCCCAAAGAGGAACCAAAAGAGCTATGCTTGGAGTATCACTTTTAACTTAAGTGAAAGAAGAAATCTGGAGTTCCGACCACCATCAAGGATCAAGAATCAGGGACACTGTCTGGTTTGCCAAGGCATCAAAAATTAGATGGGTCGGACACGTAATGCGATTTAGAGATGACCGCTGGACTAGAGCTATTACCGATTGGATTCCAGGAGACATCAAAAGACCGTGTGGCCTCCCACCTACGAGATGGTCAGACTTCTTCATTAAGACCCTGAATAAATGGTTTGAGGCTCTTCATGTTCCTAGAGCGAGCAGACGCCACTGGGCTACAGTAGCATGTGACAGGGATAAATGAAGACATTACTGGCACCCGCTCAAACAAATCGATGAACAATGGGATGACAAATGATACAAGTGAACTTAATATAAAATATACATTTGTTGATTGTCAATGATATATACCTGAAATGTAAGGAGTAACAATATTAATTCTGATTAAAAACAAAAATAATAAAAGAGTGAATAATTTTAATATAAACTTTAATATATATTAAAATAATAAAGCACTATAAAATCTATTTTTATTTCCTAAATAAGCAGAATAAGGTTTACTTTCATGTTTTGCTGATCTCTCAAAGGAATTCTTTCTAATAAGTATAAATCATATGCTTAAAGTTAGCCACATATAGGAGATCCAGGAGCTCTTTGCTTCTACCTTGACTATGGAATTATGAAGTAGTCTAACACTTATTAGAAGTACATTAATAGTTCTTAGATTCATGCACATGTTCTGAGGAAGTCAGATCATATCTGAATCGAAGGTCTGTGCTGTTTCATCTATGTTCTGGGATAAACCAACAAGGTACTTCAAGCCTTGATATCAAGTAGTAAAGCTTACTGGAATTTCTTTCATATCTTTTGCTTTTCTCTTTAAGAACTTAAAAAGTCCTGAAGACTGGATCTTAAAGATATTACCTGAAAATAAATTGACTGGAGCAGAAATATTTTATTCTTTTGTAAGATGTAGCAGATCCAATAATTTCTAAAGTCAAAGGGTTGGAATAGGACAGAATGACTGAGTTGAGTGCAAGTAAAAGAAGAGGAAATTTCCTGATTCGTCCATTAAGATGATGTATTCATTTTGTTTCTTTGCTAGCAATAATGGAGAGCAATAAATTTACTGGGATTAGTATCTAGTCTCTTTCTCTATTCACACTAAATAAACAGTATTAGAGTAACAGCTGGAATTGTACACTAAACAAAATACTATCCATGCTACAATTTTGCTTACAACAAAATTGAGAAGACAAATTATAAGGAATCACACCAAAGCAAATGCACAGTTTTGAAATTAGAAATCGTGGCTTTTCACTTTTCAATGACATATTTGATATCCTTTCTTACCCACTTCTTATTTCTTCTTACTAATAGTCACTTAATCTTTAAAAAATAAAAAATATTTTTATTTTGTTCTTTTTTAACTTAATATGTAACAGAATGGAACTGTGGAAAAATTTGCTCTATTTAGAGAAGAGTCAGCATTTCCATTCAGCTGAAGTAACACGAGCACAAATAAACTAAGCAAAGATAAATCAGAGCTCAAATAATTTGTAGACCATACTAAGATTTGGAAAAGTTTCTTTTCAATTTTCACTTAGATGCAATGATTTATAATATTATTCATACAAAGTTTCAGTTATATGTGTTTTTTCCAACTTCTCTCCACCACAATATCAGCTTCCTTCTACTAACAACTAAAGGTACCCTCCTCTACCCCACCCTTTGGGCAGAATCAGTTCTAGAGACCAATTCCTAGGGTCTTTTACCATTGCCATTATTCCTTTACCTTGTGTCTTTATATTCCAGAATGAGGGAACATTCTGATTTTGTCCCTCTTTTCCTGATCTCAGGCAGCCTGATATCCCCCAGTTTCACCAAGAAAGTCTTTGCATGATTTCATTTTTACTTCACTGTCACTGTCACTGTCATCGCATTGCTCATTGATTTGCTCAAGCAGGCACCAGTAACGTCTCCATTGTGAGATTTTTGTTTGTTGTTACTATGTTTGGCATATCGGATACCTTCAGTATTATTCCACTGTATACTATACCACCATTTCTAGTGAAAAATTTGAGCCACAATATTGTCTCTAATAATATATCATCACATCATATGACTAACCATTTTTTGTTAAAATTCTTCATAAGTATTAGTTGAAAGACTATATTCCATTTAATTTCTATGTTTTGATTTTTGTTTAAAGATAACTGGATAATAGATATTTAGCTAGTTTGAAATATTTTATTATTATAAATATCTCAATAGTAAATATCTTTGTACATATTTCTTGTGATTGTCCATCTCTGTATCCTAAAAGATATAATTTGATAATAATAATAGTAATAGTAATGACATAGCAAGCTCAAACAAACCAGACATGAGATACAGCTCTAGGGTATCCTATTTTCTTAGATTAGAAAACTATTGGCATCTAAATATATTTAGACCATGCACAATAGACTGTCCCTAGGCAAAACTAGATAATTTGGTCCATGGGAATGAAATGAATGGACGTTTTGTCTGTGTTTAGATCGCATGCTAAATAATATTATACATGCTATCTTGATTAATGCCACATTAATTTTTACAAATTTAATGTTTCTTAGAAAAAGCAATACACTTTTAGTTTAATCTCCCATTAAACATTCCCATATGTCTCTGTGTTTGGAGAACCAAATAGTGTGTCATATTTGACTTATTTGACCCTTTGATTAGGAATAGCCCATTTTTCATAGGAATGATTTGGAAAAATTTCTGAGATGGATGCGTTTTTTAAATATATACAAGAAAAGTCTTCTCTTAAATAATTTACTAATGGACATGTAGTGAGGAAAAAGATCACCAAAACTTACCTCATCCAACATTTTCTAAAGTGTTATATGAATTCTTATAGCAAACTTCACATAGAATGTGAAGTTCCTTGTGTTATTTTTCATAAGTTGACACTGAGTTTTTTAATTGGGGGGTGGTTACTCTTAATTTACATAGTAGTATTTGTATTTGTTGCTTCTGTTACTTTCCCTCCCTCTTAAATAGGTTTGTTTACAAGTGCAGTGTTGATAGTCAATGTGAGGGTAGGGAGGGGGGATCTGAAGGATCAAAGTTTGTGAGACACCTATTCTTTCTTGGCCTCATTTGATATGGGAGGACCAGAAAGGGAAAGTGATTTGCCACAAATCACCCCATCTAATAGCAGCTTCTACACTATTCCCTCTGTAGCACTCTTTCAGTAAGAAAAATCATTCCTGTGTTTAAAGTAGGATGCAGCCAAACCTATGAATGAAAAATGTGACAAAATTAAGCGAATGTATTAAATATGAATTTATTATTTTATCCAAAAAAAGTAGTTGTCATTCTCTTACAAGGTGGGAAAATTAAGTTGCTATCCTTCACCTTCCCAAAGATGATTATTATGCCATTTTTTGTGGGTGCACTGAGCCAGAAATGCTGAGATGATAGGTTATTATAGGGAAATTTGGCTTTGACACTTTTATGATAAATTTGGAGTCGATTAGATGAAAAAAATCCTCCATTAGATAAAGTGAGTACACCAATTACTGTGAAGATGGCCTACTGCTAATAATATAATTGAAATTTAGTGAGAGGAAGGCTTAACCCTGCAGAAACAAAATGTGCCAGGGATGAAAATGCAATCTTGTAAACAGAAGCGCTCTTGGCCATTGTCAGTTGTTCTTCGAATTCTCCTAATCTAATATCCTCTCTGTGTGTATATTAAAGTCTCGCCCTGTAATTAGTTCCAAGAGACTTCCGTTCTTTGCCACAAATGTAAAAACATAAAATAAAATAAAACAGCTGCCCTTCTCTCCATTTTAATGCAAGGCATGTAGGCATGTAGCACTGATAACCCAAAGACGGTATTTGTAGGATAAAATAGAAAGCCTGAAGCTAGGTAAGCTTTTTACTTCATCATGAAGAGGGATTTTTTATTTAGACTCACCAATGGGGGAAAAGAAACCCATCTACACAGTTCGCTCTCGACAGCTGTGAAGTAGCTGTCAGTGGCCAGCTGCCAAGGTGCTTCAATCTCAATTGAACAAAACGGGAACAAGTGTGTTCTAAGAAACAATCCTGAAAGGGACAGCCTAGTATTGGATTCTTTTTCATCTTCAATGATTTTGTGGCCCATATGAATTTAAAATGTAAAATGAAATATTTATCAACAATCAAAAACAGACATGGCTGGCTGTGTTATCTGAATTCAGTGCTTCTTTTATCTGAGAGAATAGAAGGCTGCTTTAGAGGAGCCTCCTTTCAGAAGACACACCGCAGAAATTTAACCCTATAGGCTTGAGAAGATTTTCTAGGAAAGTTACTTCAAATTTACCTGAGAAGGAAATACACATGATACACGATACCCACCATCCTTGTTCCAAGATTAAAAGTTCATTTCCACTAGTAAGGTAGAATAATCAAAACTTCCCTTTTAAGCTCTCTCATCTGTTGAGAAACAGTGATGATTGTATTGGCATTTCATATTTATTTTACCCTATGAAAACCCTGCAAAGGAGATATTAATATTTATCTTTTATACCCAAGGAAAATACGTTTTAACTCTGATAGCTAAATTATCAACATTAAAGGGCAGAAGCAGCTTTGGGCTTAAGATGTGTTTGTCTTAAACACTGATATCTTTCCCCTACTGTAAGGTTCTTCCTCTATTTCTTTTTCAGATTTTCTTTTTTTTATACTCCTTTCTCTGAATCTAGAAAGACAATTCATCAGTCTCTGTACAGTGAGCAGCTTATTTTCATGAAGTTAGTTCTATCATCTTGTAATGTCAATAAAGGTGGTATTTCTATTCTAGTATCTCAATGCCCTTTTTCTCCTATTTATCTATTCAAGCTGCCCTCTGCCATTTCCAGATACTAATGATTTGTAAAGTACATTAATATCATCTGTTTCCTGGATTCCTAATCACATCTGTGTCATTTCCACAAGACCCAGCAAAATTTTCACAGATATTTGATCTACAGGCAAATTTTCCAAAAGAAACTTGCTCATCTTAGTCATTAACACTGAGTCTAGCTAGATTTATGTATTCAGTTCATCTTGTTTCTCCTTTCTTTTATTCTGATTAAACTGACTCATAACAAATCAAGAACTGGAGCGATAATAGCACAACGGGTAGGGCATTTGCCTTGCATGCAGCCGACCTGGGTTCAATTCCTCTGTCCCTCTCGGAGAGTATCCCGCCCACACAGCAGAGCCTGGCAAGCTAACCATGGCATATTCAATATGCCAAAAACAGTAACAAGTCTCACAGTAGAGACATTACTGGTGCCCGCTCGAGCAAACCGATGAACAGCGGGACAACAGTGCTACAGTGATATAACAAATCAAAATACTTAAATCAATTTGACAAAAATCTAAAAATGAACTTAAACTTACACATTCTTTCAAACCTCCTACTAAATGCTTAGGCACTCCTTAAATTATCAAATTCTATCCATTTCTTTTCAAAGCTTTTCTAAAATCTAGTGAAAAGAAGTACAGACACAAACAATGGAGACTTCTGTTGGTTGTCTAACATTCTTAGATTTATGGTTCCACAAACTTTCAAACCATAATTCCTTATTACCTTCCAATAGAATCTTGCTTAATAGAGATGTGATGTCCATATACACAGCCACCCACACAGAGTCTAGGGGAGAGCGAAGAGTGTGAACGAACAAGGTAGATTAAATTCAAGCTCCATTACTATAGTTTTCAGGGCCGGTTTTATTTTGTAAATATCCTTTCTCAAACCAACATGTATTTCGTAGGTTATTTATGGACTGGTGCATGGGCCGTTCTACTAAGTGGTATTAAAACAAATGGACTTGTTTATGCCTTTACTCCTCTTTAAATTTTACTCAGTATTCCATGAAGTATTTAATACAATCATCATACAGGTTAAGAACTCTTTCCTGGGCTGGCCAAAAATATATTCTTTTGTGATACATATTTTTAACCTAGTCCTCATAAAACTGATGAAAGAAATGTATTGCTCCTATCATAAGAAACCAGGATACAGATCATCACAATCCAGCCTATATCTAAAGTCCATACTGTATTTTATTTCAATCTTCACCTTCTCAATCAGTGTATTCCTTTTCATGACATCGCCTCTTCTGCCATCTATTATTCTGCCCAAGCAGTGAAAAGGAGATTTTCCTTTCCTATTCATATTATTAATGAATTTGGTTAACTTACCTTACAGGGATCAAAGGCAGGTGCCATACAGAACTTCAATTTTTCCACCCAAGCAGAGGTACATGGTTTTAAAACTAAAAACAAATGTCATAGAGTGACAGCAGTGTTTTTCTTTCTGTTAGTAACATAAAAAGAAGTTCATTTCACTCCAGGAACAGTGGCCTCTTCTCCTTTCTCAGCACAACACACAAGACCTCAGATCTGCCACACTATTAATGGAAATCATTTATGATTTCACTTGGACTTTCAAGCACATCTGCCCAGGTATCATTCACCACCTCCAGGAATCCTACCGGCCTGACATGCTCACATTTCATGCATTAAGACTTCAGTTTTTTATGCCTACTGGTACACTACCACTATTTTAGAAATAAAGAATTTTATCTCAGAGCCAAACAATTATTTGCTAGGATATGTTGAAGCCAAAAAATTGGTACTAACTTCAATAACTGAGAATGTAAGAAAATCTTTTTTCTTCCTATTCTATTGTTCCTGGAGTTTAGAAAAAAGTGGTTAAGGATTCAAAAATACTCTACCCAGAGAATTGTTCATGAGGGTTTTGGTTAAACATGGAATCTTTTTAGAAAGCTTGCCAAAATTGCCAAAGAAGTAATCAGAATAAAAACTTTTTTTTTTTAAATTTTATTGAATCACCATGAGATAGTTACAAGCTTTCATGTTTGGGTCACAATCTCACAGTGATCAAACACCCATCCCTCCACCAGTGCACATTCCCCACCACCAATATCCCAGGTATACCCCCCCTTTCCCACCCTCCCCCTGCCTCCATGGCAGATAATACAGAATAAAAACTTAAGACCAAATATTTAGATGCAATGACTTCTTTTTTATCTTTTATGAGTTTAGAATGAAGGAAACATGATCCCCTTTTCTACTCATGTTATTTACAGCTTTCTGAGTATTTTTACTTCAGTTTAATTAGTCATTACCCATAAAATAATTTAATAATTGCCTTATATGTATTATATTTTCAGTTTGGTGTGATAAGTTCCCAGTTCTCTAAATAAAATAAACAAGGAAACTGGTCATTCTAATAGAGAGTGATGAGTATTCTGGTGGAGGTTTATTCTGGAATTCACTGGACACCTGAAGAAGCACACCTAGTACTGTGTGTAAAGTAGAAGCATATATTATTTTCTCATGTTTTCCAAATTCAGTGTTGAAATATAGGAGAAACCAGCTAACAGATACTGGGGGAAAAATACACAGGCAACAACACAGAGAAAAGAGAAAGTATACCGCTTGTAAAACGATCAGTATTTCTAAATAACCAGCAAAGCTACTAGAACCTCACAACTATCCTATTGTCATACTATATACATATTCAACATTCAGTTTCTTGCTCCACCTAAACCTTATTTCTTGAATTGAAATCTAAGATCAATATCCTGAATTAACTTTAATTTTTCTTTCACTGAATCCTCCCACTCTATCACCAAATTTTCTCTTTCACTTCTGAGCTGTATTTGATATTGATCATCTCCTTTCTTTCCCCATTTTCAATATATTATTCCAGGTTCTTGGTGCCATTGTTTTAAATCAGTTGTTGAAAACATCTAGCCCATGGAGCCATAGAAGGCCACAAAATACGATGGTTTGATCCTGGTAATGACAGGACAGACATGTAACTTCTTCCTGGCTTTCCATGACCAAACTGCCTATATTTGCATAGACTTTGAATGATGTCATGAATATCCAAATGCCCATTGGCAGAAAAAGATTACCCACCCTGAACTTGGTCTTTCTGTTCTTCTAATTGTCATTAAATTTATTTTCTTTAGCATCAATTTATTGTTCTCTCCTCAGAAATCTTTTATGCATTTACAATACTGTTTCTCCAACCCTCAACCATTCTTTATATCACTACCCTTAATGTCTTTGTTTCTGTGATAGTTCACAGACTCCTGTGTATGCTCAACTTTGCTGACAGCTTGCAAGAACAAATCATGCACTAAGAATCAGCATGTTTCAGTTTTAAGAGCAAATTTAGGGTAGAAAAAGAAAATTCATATTTAATATCCTACTAAATACAATTACTGAAAACTCAAGGAGTTGAATGGTATTTTATAAATAAGGCAACAATAGTTAAAAGAGGCGAAGTAGGGTGTCCAGAATGATAGTACAGTAGGTAGGGCATTTGCCTTGCATGTAGCCAACCCAGGTTCAATCCGTGGAACCCTAGATGGTCACCTGAGCCCAATTAAGAGTGATCCCTGAATAGTACCAGGCCAGCTGTGGTCCAAAAACAGAGTCAGAGATAGAGATGGAGCAGGGTCTGGTGGGGGTAGGATGGGAGTGAGGGCCAGAGAAATAGTATGGTGCCATGCAAGCAGCCATCATGTGCTCTATCTCTGGTATACATATGGTACCCAGCCCAGCCAGGAGTCATCTCTGTGCACAAGGTCTGGGGTAAGCCCTGCGCACAAACAGGTGTCGCCCAAAAGTCACCCACTCCCTCCAATAAAAGAGGCTAAGTAACACCACCTAGAAACTGTATTAGAACCCCAGTCAACATAACTCCAAAGCTTTATAATCTTTTATCTAATCCATATAGCCATTTCTAAATTAATCATTCCTATTAGCATCAACATCATTGTTTCTAACAATTTAGTACTTACAATGGACATTATGTGTTAGTAACTTGATATGATCCAGAAAATATCTAATAAGACATAAGAAAAAAAGGAGAATTAGGAAAGGGTGATATTCAAAAGTATACAATTCAGAATTTTCTAGAATCATTGGCAGGCATGAACTCTCAAATATAGAAAACATCTGAATCTTTAAAAACTAAATAAGATGAGTTCATCCCAGAAAAGAATAATGCAATGAAAGCAAAGCAAATGCATTTTGTCTTTAACTTTTCTTTGTTATATATTAAAATCTTAAAGTGGCACCTTAGTGTTCTCTTTTCAAATTCATATGGCACTGAGAAGGGTTTGTTTAGTGACTTATGAATCACTGTGACTTAGTTGATTGACTGTTTTCTACTTAAGTCATTTGGATAAGAGGACTGAATTTTCTGGAAAGATTATTATTAACAGATTCTTATAAGTCACTGTCACTGTCATCCCGTTGCTTATCGATTTGCTCGAGCAGGCACCAGTAACGTCTCCATCTTGAGACTTATTGTTACTGTTTTTGCCATATTAAATATGCCCAGGTAGCTTGCCAGGCTCTGCCATGCGGGCAAGATACTCTCAGTAGCTTGTTGAACTCTCCAAGAGGGGTGGAGGAATCGAACCCAGGTCTGCCGTGTGCAAGGCAAATGCCCTTCCGCTGTGCTATCACTCCAGCCCTTTTGTAATAGGGCACTTATATATAAAAGAAGAAACAGAATGTCAACACTGACACTAAGAAAGAAGGGAAATCTAAAGAAGAACAACAGCAACAAGCAAAGTTGAGGATAATACGTGATCCATCTCAAATTTTTCTTTAGCCCATCAAAGCTAGAAGTTTATGGAAATTTTCAGTAAAATACTAGATTCCACACTTATATTTGAAAGACCCAAGAAAAACTTGAATTAATCCTCTGACAAATTATACCTAGCAAAATCATACTGCAATGCTATTGTCAACTCTAATCCCAACATATACTAACTGGGTGATCTTGGAAACTAAGATCTAATATTAACAACGACCTGCAGGTACAATACCACCTGTACTACTATTGCCATTTACAAGAATAAAATGAGTCAGTAAATGCAAGCATAATATGATTCAGTTGCACATGAAGATATGTAAAAATAGTACTTATTATGCCAAATGAGCCATATACAGTGGTGAACGTATACTTATGTTCTATACAACTGAAGACCATTATTTTCCCCCTAAGGAAAGTTATTTGTAGTGACCTTGGAACTGTTTTTTCCATCCTCTGAAATTTAATGATCTGATTCTTGTAACATAAACCCAAAATAGATTCGAATTGCATCCAGTTATCCATGAGGTGTGGGACAGGAACACTTTCTGTTCATTCTGAACAATCAGAGTCAAGCTGTGTTATCTATAGGTGGCCCATATTAGTTTCTCTCTCTCTGTCTCTCTGTCTGTCTATGTCTCTGTCTGTCCCTGCCTCTCCCTGTCTCTCTCTGACTCTGTCTCTCTCTGTCTCTGTCTACCTCTGTCTCTGTCTCTGTCTCTCTGTCTCTGTCTCTCACTCTCTCTCTCTCTCTCTCTCTCTCTCTCTCTCTCTCTCTCTCTCTCTCTCTCTCTCTCTCCCTGTGCATCTTTTCTTTCAAAAAGCATTGGAGGATATAATTACTTGATTTTCACACAAATGGCCAATTGCCTCAAATAAGAGTGAGATGAGGCAAATTTAATTTTGTGAGCACAATTTCTATGGCTGTCATTGGAAATATTTCCATTTGACTTATTTTTGTTTGATTTAAATGAACACATTTTTAAAAGTTAAAATGGTGTCATTTGCTTATTTAAGAAATTCTTTTTTCTGACAAGCCTATATTTTTATTGTATGTTATATGTGTCCTGAGCTACTTGAATAGAATCAGTCTAAGTATAGTCAAAATGAGAACATGTAAAGGACAGTCTGGTGTGTGCTTCTTTAGGATTAGAACATAGCATTGCTAATTCTAAGGACCAAATGAATGAGACAAGGGAAATAGTCAGGTATGGCTTTTACCATATTCATTTTGAAAGTATTTATAATGTGGATATTTATGAAATTCTCTGAGCTAATAGGGGCATAATGTAAGATTTTTTAAAAAATGAATCAGCATTTCTACATTACTATAGCTCCTCTAGCTACAAAAATATTCTAAATGTTACCACTTAAGCTATTAAAAATAGTAAAACAAATCCTAACTCTAAAAGGAATATTGGTGACATTATATGCAATTTATTGGTGCTAAATAGCTTCATTCTACCCTAGGCACTTCATTTTTACTACTTTGGAAGATAATATTAACAATTCAGACATTTCATTGATACACCTGGAAAAAAAAGTCCCATTTATGATATTATCTTTAAAGATAGAGACTAAAAGTATAAACTTTGGAGATAGACATTCCTGGGTTAGAACCGCAAATTTCTCTCCATTAGCAGTATAACATGGAACCACTTCTTTTACTTCACTAAGATATCTGATAGATGAACTAGTATATTATATCTATACCTTAGAAGCCTAAGAGTTCTTGTTAAAGGCATTTCCTGGAAGAATGTTCATGTGGATTTAAATCCTAGTTTAATACTAAGGGATTTGGGACAAATGTCATGGTCTTTTATGTCTCTATGCAGAGACATAAGGTAAATTTAGTAAATTTACCTTAGTAAATTTACTCTTAGTAAACTTGCAGTATTTAGAAGAAGGAGAACCCCAAGTCATGCTTACATCGTCTAGGGGCCACTCCCAACAGTACTTGGAGTACTTGCAGTTAGTACTTGGAGTACTTGCAGTTAGTGGCTCAATGAAAGGACCTGTAGATATGGTGCTACTTTAGCTCCTTGGTGCTGGGGACCACCAGAGCCAACTCATCAGTGCTTTGAGGCCTCAAGGGCTACATCCAGTGGCACTTGGGACAATGTGTTGTCTGAGATCTAACTGGGTTCAGTGCATGCCCTAACCACCAGGCTATAACCCTGGCCCCAGTTGTTACATTATTAAATAAGATCATTGCTATTAATGGATTACTTTTTCCCATTACCTTTCAAATACATACATTAGAAACATCAATTATCACTGTAATGGTATCACTTGTATCACTTGTCATCCCATTGCTCATCAGTTTGCTCAAGTGGGTACCAGTAACATCTCCATTTGTCCCTGTCACATGCTAGTATAGCCCAATGGCGTCTGCTCGCTCCAGGAACATGAAGAGCCTCAAACCGTTTGTTCACTGTAATGGTATTTGAAGAAATGTCTTTTGGAAGGTCTTAAGGTCACGAGAGTAGAGTCTTGTGAGTAGCATTAGTGCCCTTGTGAAAGACATTCTGAGTTCCCTAGGCCCTTCCACTTTTATGAGACTGTAAGAACTACAAATAGACACTGAACGTGTTAATACTTTGATCTTAAACTTCCCAACCTCTAGAATCATGAGAAATAAGTTATTATATCTGTAAGTCACCCCATTCATGGTATTTTATTATAGCATCCATAACATAGTGGTAGCTAAGGTTGCCAGATTTAGAAAATATAATTTGTGGAAAGAAAAAGTGGCATGATGGGGTCAGGCTGGGGTGGAGTTAGGGATAGTCCTGAGTATAATGTTAAGGAAATTTTTAAAACGAAAAAAAAAATTAGAAGATGT
Source organism: Sorex araneus (assembly GCF_027595985.1). Classification (NCBI taxonomy): domain Eukaryota; kingdom Metazoa; phylum Chordata; class Mammalia; order Eulipotyphla; family Soricidae; genus Sorex; species Sorex araneus. Next base: position 301,864,834 of record NC_073303.1, on the reverse strand, counting down.
TCAATTAAGTTAATTAAACTAGTTTTGGAGGGAATAAGAAATCTTATTTTTATTCATTTTATTTTTGAGCCACATAGGAATTTCTCCTGGAAATGCTCAGGAAACCAACCATATGTAATGTCAGAGGTCAAACCCGAGTCAGCTGCACGCAAGGCAAGTGCCCTTTTTTCGGTACTATTGCTCCAGTCTCAAGATATCATGCTTAGTCGCAAATACTGAATATTCTTTTATAAAAATCCTTTAATAAATACTTTTTATAAATACTCTTCTATTAGCTGTAATTCTAGTATAACAGGGTATTCTGTATCTCATCTGTCTGCTTTACACAGAGAAAGATGTTAGTACATAATGAGTAATCAAAATATGATGTGAAAGCAAAGTTATGAATATTGGATCTACATACCAATTACTCAATAAACTGTATCACTGTATCACTGTCATCCCGTTGTTCATCGATTTACTCAAGCAGGCACCGGTAATGTCTCTATTATACTCAGTCCTGAGATTTTAGTAGCCTCTCCTTACTAATCTTTCCCAAAGATTGGAGGCTCTTTCAGGGTCAGGGAAATGAGACCTATTGTTACTGTTTTTGGCATATTGAATACGCCACGGGTAGCTTGCCAGGCTCTGTCGTGCAGAAGGGATACTCTCAGTAGCTTCCCGGGCTCTCAAAAGGTATGCATATATCTTTTTACTCAATAAACTATAAATAATTTTATCCTATGAAATGAAACTATGAAAAATTTTATTCTAGCCAAAATATGGAAACAACCCGAGTGCCCTAAAACAGATGACTGGTTAAAGAAACTTTGGTACATCTATACAATGGAATACTGTGCAGCTGTTAGGAAAGATTAAGTCATGAAATTTGCTTATAAATGGATAAACATGGAGAGTATCATGCTAAGTGAAATGAGTCAGAAAGAGAGGGACAGACATAGAAGGATTGCACTCATTTGTGGAGTGTAGAGTAGCATCACATGAGGCTGACACCAAAAGACAGTAGACACAAAGGCCAGGGGTATTGCCCCAAAGCTGGAAGACTGCTTCATGAGCAGAGGGGAGAAGGCAGATGGAATAGAGAAGGGATCACTAAGAAAATGATGACTGGAGGAATCAGTCGAGACGAGAGATGTGTGCCGAAAGTAAATGATGGGCCAAGCATGATGACCTCTCAGTGTCTGTGTTGCAAGACATAATGCCCCAAAGTATGAGAGAGAGTATGGGGAATATTGTCTGCCATGGAGGCAGGGGGAAGGTGGGAAAGGGGGGGTATACCCGGGATATTGGTGGTGGAGAATGTGCACTTGTGGAGGGATGGGTATTTGATCATTGTGATTGTATCGCAACATGAAAGCTTGTAACTATCTCACAGTGATTCAATAAAATTTAAAATATTTTTAAAAAAGAAAAAAGTTATTCTATGAATAAAAATAATTTATAGAAGTTCACCACTCACCACTCCTCTCCTTTAATTTGGGCTACCAAGAGACCCAAAACATAATTCAAACAAATTTCAATTAAAATTTATATTAATAACACTGCCATTTTGTTTATATTTTAATAAGCAATCCTCAGGGCTAAAAGAGATAGTATAGTTGGCATAGTGCTTGCCTTCCAGCAGTCAAGCAAGGTTCAATCTTTAGCACCACATGTAGTCCCCAAACACCACCAGGAGTGATCCCTGAGAACAGAGTCAGGAGTAAACCTTGAGCAGTTGAGTGTTTTCCAAAACCAAAATATTTTGAAAGCAAAAATAATCGTGTTTCATTCATTCAAGTAATTATTACCCTGATAAATAATATTCATTAGATTGTTACTAAGTAACCATAGTAACAGATTATAACAGGGAAATGTAGGGAGAAGCAGGCTATTACCATCACTCCTTCCCATATTACCAAAATTCATTGGGTCAGATCATAAAAAAATCATAGGTAAATTGCTTTGCATGGTCCCAAGTCTCCGTTCCATTTTCAGAGATGAAATATATATGTATGTATATATATGTAAATTTTTTCAATCTTCACAAATAAAAGTAAACCAGCTTACATTTTTTACTTATTTTCAAATTACAGGTTGCATTTTTATTTAAGAAATTAACTCTCCATGTAAATTAAATCTTTGTATGTACATAACTTTTAAATTACATTTAGGGTAGCAGTGATATTTCTATGGTTTTAGTACAAATGTACTGCTCCTTCACCACACAAAAATGCCCAAGACCCTCCAACGCTGTCTTTATGTCATTTATGGTCCTTCTATTTAAATTTAAATCTTACTGAGAAAGGAGTATCTTCTTTGAGATATTGTCAGCTTCGTAACAAATACTAAATAAATATTATGCAATGGTATACATGTTAGTGAGATTATTTAGTATGCCTTTCAGGCAGTGTAAAAAATTATTCAATATCCAAAAGATTCTGTATTTAAAAATACATTCAAATTTATAATATCTCACACAGTTTTTTCATTAATGCAGGCCATCGGAACAATTTTATATTCATTGGGAAGACAGAAATCAGTTACCTGTTCATCAAATTCTGAAGTTTTTTACAAGTTTCCTTAGTTTAAATTTATTGAAGTCAGTAGAATGCAAGAGCTTTATTACAGTCTATATCTGTTCTTTATCTGTGATAAAATTGCCAAATAAATGATACAAAATAAACATTATATAGCATACAGTTATAATGTATACATACCAGGAAAGTGTATACAAACTTGGTCAAACCTAGCACTCAACGCTTGTTTATGGTTACATATCTACCACTGCAGTTAAATAGGTTAATTTAGCAAGTTGTTTGTGGTCCTTTAGATAATAAATTGAACATTTGTGCCTTGCACTCCAAAAACAGATACATTTGGGTTTTATAGCATTAGAGTCTCTTTTTATGGAAAGTAGATATGGAACTTGTTTGTGCAGGAGGATTCTAATCCTTGAACTCATCACCAAACAACCATAATCCTGAACAAAAGAATTATTAAAACTACAGTCTAAATGCATATTTACAAAATGTAACTATTTCTTTCAATCTTAGGGAACAGTATCTGGATTTCACTATTGTTGAAGCTATGAGAGCTATAATATTTATGTGATATAAATAATACTTATAGGTTGGGCTCACAACATTTCTGAACCTTTCAGTTCAACCAATGAATAGCAACAACCTACCCATAATTTGGGGAAAGGTTTGAACTAGTGGATTTATTTCCAATATATGACATTTCATTATGAGATTTTAAGCATTCTATTTGATACAAAATATATTATGCTTTGCTGCAGGCAAAGTACACTGCTCAAGAGACATTATGATATTAATTGAGTTTTGCTCCCGCTGGATGCACTCGAAAGGAGAGAAAAGTCATTCTAAATGCTGTGGGGTGAGGGCATGGAAAGAAATGAGCAGGATGATGTCAATTTCCAACTGAAAAATCCCAAGCCAGCAAGGCTTCCTCCTGTATTGGAGAACAGCTAAGGGACTAAGAGACATAAAAAACCAACACAGTTGCATTGTAATCTCCTTAATGCTGTCCTGGCATCTCAGTAAAGAATTATTATTCATAGAATGAGGGGCAGTAGCCTTCTCGAGTACAGACATGATGGAGAGGGTTATGGTAAGAGAGAACAGGTCCAAAGTTCTCAGCACAAAACCCCAGGGAAGATGCCTGGGCAGAGACACAACATGCAAGATAGTTAGGGGAAGTGTCAGAATTCCCTAATGATTTTCAGCAACTTTCAAGGCAGGGCCATGCTGCCATCAAACAAGCAGAACAAGGATTTCACCATCTAAGTTGGTACTTAAGGGACCTACAACCTGATCCTCACTCTGTTCCACTCCTTTACAAAAAGCCAGAGATTTGGGGGATGTCTAAGTTATCTTTGACATTGGTCTCCAAATCATTTCACACTTTAGAAACATGCTCACTGAAGTAAACTCTGTGAATTCATGCATTCTACTTTCTCTTTATTTTACTCACAAACTCAATCATTCCTGCTGCTTCCAAATTACTACTTTTGTTGGTTACATGTTTATAGATGACTTCGCTCTGCTATTCCTCCATTCATTCAGATCTGATTGTGGGAATTGTTTCCAATCAATGTGCTCCAGTGTTTTGCTGAGGTCTTTTATTCCCCCTTTGGGGGGAGGGCTGTGGGGAAAGGCAGGAGCAGGTGCCTGAGGGAATGTCCTAAATGTATTCAAACTGAAGTTACATTGAAGAAAAAATATGCACTGCCGGCATTCTGCATTTTTAATATTCGTATCAAGAGGAGAGCGATGTTTTTGTTGTACCATTTGCTTACGCTCCCTTCACTATTTGTCTTGCATAGTAAGTTATCTCACTTCCTTCTCTCACAGAAGTGCTGCAGTCTTCATTTAGTGGTCCTCCAGGATCTTGCATAATACACCGGGTTGCCTCTGTGTAATCACTGGTAGATGAATTGCACAAGCTACAGATGTTTCACCAATTATCTTTTCATCATAGTGATATGCAATCCCAATTGTCTCCCTCTGCACCCCCACTCATTACAATAACAATGCCCTGTTCCCTTTCTACAGCATCTCCATTCTATAGGACACCAGAGAGCTCAAGAAAAATAGGAATTGTTCCCTAACTCCCCAGAAATTAGTTAAACATTCTTGATATTAAATAATATCTTGAAAGAGAAGAAGTGGCATAAGAACTTGATAGGACCTCAAAGTACTTTGATGGGGGTGAAGGTTCAGGGACTGTCTACAGCAAAACCATAAGTGTTATTACTGTTATAATCCGCATGGCAGAGCCAGGCAAGCTACCTGTGGTGTATTCGATATGCCAAAAACAGTAACAAGTCTCACAATGGAGATGTTACTGGTGCCCACTCGAGCAAATTGATGAACAATGGGACAACAGTGCTTCAGTGATACTGTTATAATCCAGAGCAATGCAGGGTATAGTCCCCAAACAAAATAAAAAATTCAAAACGATAATAAAAGATAAAAATTAGAGGCTGGAGCGATAGAACAGCTGGTAGGGGCACTTGTCTGGCACACAGCTGACTCAAGTTCAATTCCCAGCATCCCATATGGTCCCCCGAGTACCACCAGGAGTAATTCCTGAGTGCAAAGCCAGGAGTAACCCTTGTGCATCACCGGGCATGACCCAAAAAGCAAAATTTTTTTAAAAAGACAAAAATTCATACATTAAAACAATAATACATTAAAAGATAAAACAATTTGGGGAGTCAGAAGTGAGAAGAATTTATTTGATCAGAGCCTCAGGAGCCTACCATGACAAATAACTCCACTAAGACAAACCTTATCACACCCAAGCGAGAGCCACACTGCCTGCAAGCCATGTCTTGGATTTTTGTTTCCAGGACTTAGAAAATACAGGTTTCTTTATGTCAAGACCTCGCTCTGACCTACCATTTATAAGTGCACACTAAGGCATAAGGATGTATTGGACAAAATTAATTCTGCACAGTGATAGATACTGATAGGACTAACCTCTTCATGGAAGGTTAAACTATGAGTCTATGGGTTGTTGTGACATTTACTAGATAGTGTCTCAGTTTCTTCTTTCACTCACAAAACGGTTACTTAGTTTTTTCCTTTTTCTGCATCATAGGAATAACATGAAGATTTCCAGTTAGAATTTAGCTTTCACGAAATATCATACTATCTCTCAAGACGTTACTTGTCTTCCCACCCTATTAATCCTAGTCCGTGTTCCTCTCCTTGCACCGAATCATTCTCCAAGGTTCACTGTGAGTGATTGTTACCAATCTTTAGCTTAATGTTCATTGTAATGATTTCCAAAAATATAAAAACTGAAATAACTTCTGCTAGCCAGGAGCTTGTAAAAAAATGTTAAAAGATCTGCAAACAAATAAACATTGGGAAATGTCTGAGCTAATACAACTGGAGCACTACAGTAGCCACTCTCTGCACCACCATCACCATCACCACCACCTTATTTCATTACTGAATCCCTGTGAGATACAGTTACAAAGATTTCATGATCATGTTTCCGTCATACAATGTTTCAACACCCATCCCTCCACCAGTGCACATTTCCCACCATCACTATCCCCCATATGCCTCCAACCCACCTACCCCCACCCACACTGACTCTTTTCCAGTCACTTTATCTCTTTCTCTCTCTCTCTACCTATCTTCCTCCCCCACCCTTTTTTTTGGGGGGAGGGCATTATGGTTTGCAAGAGGTCATCATGTTTGGTCTTTTACCTACTTTCAGTATACATCTCCCATCCAGAGCGATTCCTTCCAATCATCCTTGTCATAATGATCCCTCCTCTAGCCCAACTGTCCTCTCCCCCAGCCCTGGAGGCAGACTTCCAACCATGGACCATTTATCCTGGTCCTTGATTCTACTGCTTCTGAGTGTTAGTCTCATACTAGGTGTTTTCTTTTTAGATCCCACAAATGAGTGGAGTCATTCTACGTCTGTCCGTCTCCTTTTGACTTATTTCACTTCATATGATACTCTCCATGTCCATCCCTTTATAAGCAAATTTCATGACATCATTTTTCTAACAGCTGTATAGTTTTTGCTTTAACACAGCTAGATGTGTTAAAGTTTCTTTATCTAGTCATTTGTCCTCAGGCACTCAGGTTGATTCCAGATATGACTATTTTGAACAGTGCTGCAATGAACATACAGGTGCAGATGTCATTTTTTCTGTGTGTTTTTGCACTCGGGGGTATATTCCCAAAAGTGGTATTGCTGGGTCATATGGAAGCTCATTTTGTTTACTTTTTGAGGAATGCCCACATTGTTTTCCAAAAAGGCTGGACCAGTCGGCATTCCCACCAGCAATGAATGAGAGTCCCTTTCTTCTGGCATCTGCACCAGCACTGCTTGCTCTTACTCCTTTTGATGTGGGCCAGGTGATACTGTGGGGTAAGGTGATACTTCATTGTTGTTTTGATTTGCATCTTCCTGATGATTAGCAATGTAGAGAATTTTTCGTGTGCTTTGGGCCATTTTATTTCTTCTTTGAGGAAGTTTCTGTTCATTTCTTCTCCCCTTTTTTTGGTGAGGTTGGAGGTTTTTTCTTATGAAGTTCTAGCAGTGCTTTATAACTTGTATATTAACCCCATATCTGATAGGTATTTGGTAACTATTTTTTCCCACTCCATGGGTTGCCTCTGTATCTTGGTCACCATTCCTTTTGAGGTGCAAAAGTTTCTTAACTTAATGTAGTCCCATTTGTTTAATTTTGCTTCCACTTGCTTGGTCAGTGGTGTTTCATCTTTAAAGATGCCCTTAGCTTCAAAGTCATAAAGGGTTCTGCCAATGTTTCCTTCCATGTACCTTGTGGATTCAGGTATCATATTAAGGTCATTAATCCACTTTGATCTGACTTTTGTGTCTGGCATTAAGACAGAAGACAGAGTTTATTTTATTTTTTATGTAATTATCTAATTTTCCCAATTATCCATTCTTTTTGTTCTACTGATTAAAAGCATGTAGGTTCTAGAACTTTAAAATTTGGGTCATTCTATAAATATATATATACATATATATTCTACATATATGTGTATATATGTGTATATATATTCTATATATATGCATGTAGATATATGTAACAAATATGTAAATATATGCATAAAATTGTACTCCCAAAATTCTAGAGTATTTTTTGTTGTTGCTTTGGGGTTAGGAATGCTTGGAGATGACTCCTGGATCTGTGCTCAAGGATCACCCAGGGTGGGGCTTGAGGAACCATATGGAGTGCAGTGGATTGCACCTGGGTCAGCCATGTGCAAGGCAAGTGCCCTACTCACTATACTATTTTCCAGCTCCAAAATATTTTTTTTATTTTATAAAGTATTTCACAATATTTGATTACAGTTAATATTCAAACACCAATCCCACCACCATTACACCTTCCCACCACCATATTTTGGATGTTTTCATCACAAATTCCAACCCCTGCTCCAAAGCAAAACCAAACTAATATATTTTGTATTGTTTGTTATGAAAAACTGCTGAAAATGATACAAAAAAGTTTCCTGAGAGGAAAGAGTGTGAAGATTGTTGTATCTCATTGAGATTATTGTATTTCATTGAGGGGCCATTAGGCTCTTCCATAAGAGATCACTAACATGTTGTTAAAGGCTGAAATTGTGTGCTTTTATATGAATACATATATATATATATATATTTGTGTGTAAAAAAATATTTCCCTCTAAGATTTGTTGCCTCCTCCTTTGAACCCCATCAATTGTGGTGCGGTAATCTTGGAGTATGGGTAGAGTGTGTGGTATGAAGTGTCATGCAGCCGCAAATGCAGAATAAGTCCAGGAATAGATTCACTCATGGGTGACACTCGGCCTGTCTCCAGGTCCAAATTTTACAGTATTTTAAACCACTTGTAACCCATGAATTAACAATAATTTTATTTATGATTTTGTAAAGGACAGCTTAACAGAATATATCAGCTTAAAGTAACTCATTCTACTATCTGTTCAAAATGATGCAATTTGAAAGTGGTGTGAAGTAAGTAGCTTCTTGGGAAACACTTTTCAACATACTTCATAGTTTAAGTTTACTTTCTATGTTCATTGTTTCCTCTCTGTCTCCTTACACATGTAGCTAGGTTCTATGGTTGGTTAGGAGTTTCATTTAGTTCACTAAGGTATCTCAATAGTGAGCATGATGTCTAGTTCACAATATTCAGAGTATGGATATTTCTTGAATAAATTGCCCTACTTTCTTTTCTCAATATATTCTGTGCAGGTAGAAGCTACTCAGAATTCACCACACACAGAAAAATTCCTTTGATCAGCACTCAGATACTTCTCATTGAATCATACTTATAATGAATTTCTAAACATCTCCAGTTAGATAGTATACAAAGAGATGAAAAGTAAAGTACAGAAGGCATCTGCAACCCATTCAGAGATGTTGCTTGAAAACATCTGATCTAGAGGCCAGAGATATCTCAGGACTAGGGTAAAAGTCCTGTACTTGGTCCTCCATTCAATTTTTGGCACTTCCAAAAAAAAATCAACATGGTTGAAAGTATGTATTGACATACTTAATAGAGCATATAATTATAATTATGTTGTGCTTACTTTTCAGTCAATTTCCCTACTAGAATGTAAGATTGTCAAGACATTTCATCCAACATTTTAATACCCGGTGCAAACTTTGTTAGAAAAAAATAAAATTGAAGATGCTCAATTAATATTTATATTTCAAAGCGGTGGGAGCTCCCAGTGCTCAGGAAATGCCTAGCCACTCTTGGTGATACTAGGCCAACTGAGATAAATGCTTTGGAAATATGGTTCTTCTTAGAATTTGAGGTGCTGGAGGCAACAGGACCACATCTGTTGGTACCAAAATACCTTTAGGGCCACACTTGATGGTTCTTAGAGGTACCACAAGGTTCCAGGTTCAAGCACATTCTGAGAATATGATCCTGACCACTGAGCAGTCTCTAACCCTCCCAAAAATAGCTGTTGAAATTAATGAACAAATAACCTATATTCATTTGATTCACTTTTTAAAAACCTGGAGTCTTTTTACATTCTTAGTATGGACCACATTGTTAAGGTCCCGGTCAGTCAAAATCTAGGTCATTGGCAAATGAAGACAAGGAATTGAATAATATTTATTGTATATGCGAGTCCTGATTCTTTTTTTTTTATTTTTAAGAATTTTATTTTATTGAATCACCATGTGGAAAATTACAATGCTTTCAGGCTTAAGTCTCAGTTATAGAATGCTGAAACAACCATCCCTTCACCAGTGCTCACATCCCACCACCAAAAAAAAAAAAAAGAACACAGTACACCTCCCATCCCGCCCCCCCCCCACTCCCCCTCTTGTAACTGATAAATTTCACTTTACTTTCTATTTACTTTGGTTACATTCAATATTTCAACACAAACCTCACTATTATTGTTAGGAGTACCCCACTAGAGTCAGACCTGTTGTGAAGAGATATGAGGTTGCGCGGCCGCGCAGTTTTGGATTTCTGTACTTTAGCAACTAAGTCCAGGGAGATTTCTTCCAGATATTGGATCATTGCAAGCTTGTAAACCCCATCTGTGTTCGTCATAATATGGCGGTCACTACGCCCTTCATCCCCGGAAAGGAAGAGGCGAGAGAGAAAAATACCTTTCCCCTCCTGGGCAGGCATGGGGCCTCGGCTTAGTTCTCAGTCTGGAGACATTCTGCGAGAAGCTGCTTATACCGAAAAGTTTAGCTGGCGTCTGGAGTCACTCTCGTGCAGCTGCGGAGAGGCCGCACACATGTGCGGCCCCTGGGATCACATCTTGGCCGCCACGAGTCCTGATTTCAACTTCAAAAGTCAACAATAAGCTTTTGACAATTACATTTCATTTATATAACAAGAATTCCTTGCAAAAATTGGGAAAGAAACGGGGATTGTGAGCAAGTGAGAGTGGGCTTGAAAAAGCTGCAGCCCATCTGGGTGAAAGAAAATGGTCAAAACCAGGGAACACAGCCAAAGAAATAGAAGAGCAGGTAGGAAATTTACCTTGCATGAAGCACACCTAGTTCAATCCCCTGCATTCCATATAGTCCCCCAAGCCTCCTCGTAATTCCTGAATGCAGAGCCAGGAATAACCTCAGAGCACCACAGGGTATAACCTCCAAAACAAAACTAAACAGGTTTTGAATTAAAATATCGTTATACCTATGACTTTTGATAAATGCTTTAAATTAAAAAGTGTACTTTGGGAGCTGGGGATGTAACACATGGGTTCAAGATACATGCTTTGCAGGCACAAGACCCTGATTCAATTGCTGGTAGCACATGTCTTCCCATAACCACCCCATAGACCCCTCAAGCTCTCCCGTGTGTGGTGCTGGTGATCTCCAATACTGGAACCATCATCACTCTGGTTGGCCAGTTACTTCCAGGGGAGCCTCCAGGGCCCACTGACCATTGCTTGGGAGACCAAACTCTCCCAAAATAATTTGGTGGTTCAATATATTGTTTTGATGAATTCTGAGAATAATTTTTAATCTGGCATTGATTAAATATTATTGAAAATTCTTGTTTCTGAAAAAGTTTCTCATTGATTTTATTAATTTATGGCTGAGAAAATATTAGACATTCAGATTTACTGACAAGCAGAATTTCTATGAAGTAATTTAGGATGCTCTCTTTTATAATTTCTGCAAATACCAAGCAGTTGTAAGACTTCAGGATCTCAAGGGCTTGACCATATTGCAGTTTTTATGGCATATATGAGTAGAGGCAGAGGGAAGATAGGAATAAGATGACTACAGAAGAAAAGAAGGGAGCTGAGTCAAATATCTACCACTTTTTTCACTACTGATGAGCATTCTGGGATAAGGTAAAATAACTAAAAGAGGGGGTCAACCTATATTTTATTCCCCAGCACCACATAAGGTCTCTGAGCACAGAATCAGGAGTAAGACCTGAATACTGCCACTGGTATGGCCTCCCCAAACATAAATCAATAAATAATAAAATAACTAAAGGGAAATAAAGGATGGCTGAAAAAAATTAGAGAGTAGAATGACATCTTACAAGCAAATTTAAACAAGTGTGGCATTTTGTAGGAGCCAATAATTGCATTATTATTTATAGCTGGTCAAGATTAAGAAATGGAAATTGACTGCCCAAAGAATACAGTGGAAATAAATTTATATTTTAAGTTTGAACAAGTCCTAGATCTTAGGTTACAAAATTTATTTACAAATTCTGGGGGGGAGGAGAGTGGAAGGAATAAATATCGAATAGGAGAAGGGGCCAGAGACATAGCACAGTGAGTAGGGCATTTGTTTGCCTTGCATGCAGCCAACCTTGATTTGATCCCCAGCATCCCATATGGTCTCCTGAGCACTGGCAGGAGTGATTCCTGAGTGCAGATCCAGGAGTAACCCCTGAACATTGCTGGTGTGACCCAAAATGCAGAGACATACAGACAGACAGACAGACAGAGAGATTTTAAAAATAAAAAGATTGAATAAGAGCTTTCATGAGAACATTGGTCAAGTATAAGTATCACAGGCACTTTGGTGATGGTGAGGTACAGGAATTTTGCACATAGAAACTACAAAATTTAATACTATGGTAACCATATTATCTATCCTATTATTTGTTTAAATGTTGTAATTAAAAAAAAAAAAGCTAAACCAGTTTTACTGAGAAAAGACCAGAAATAAAAATGAATGTACTCTGATGTCTTTGCTGAAATGGTCTAACGTAAGCCCCCTGAAAAGATGTCTACCTTAAATCCCATACCTAAAATATCTGACATGCTAGCACAATTAGCTATGCTGTCCATGCTAACACAATCAACTGTGCCAATACACGTTAGAGACCTCACTGTCCTTCAATTCAATTCAAAGTGTCCCACCACTTTCTTCCCACAATGGGCTTCTACACTTTAGAGACCACCTGTCACTCAATTCTGCTGCTCAATTCCTAGAATTGGACCAGCCACCTTCTTCCCACAATTGGCTTCAACAATTCACAACTGGCTACTTTACATACATTTTACTCCCTTCACATGATTGGCTCAGAACATTGTACCTACAAATCCCTCCTTTCCCAGAATTGACATGTCTCCTGCTCACCCACTGCCCAGAAATTATCCATGGAAAACAGAAACATCCTACCAAAGACATGCAAAAAAAAAGTTCCCTGTGACTATGCTAAAAAGGTCTCTCTTCTTGGAGGGCTCCACTGATCAGAGGACTCTCTTAATAAACTTAATTTGCTCTTGCCTAAACCATTTCACTCTCCTTGTAAAATAACCTCTTACTCCACCATCTGCAGCCAGAGAAGCTTGAGATCAAGATCTCACTAAGTTGGATATAGTGTTCCCCCATTGGGTATAATATACTATACTATATAGTCAAAATGATTGCTAATGATCTAGTAAAAGAGAGGGGCAGTGGCATAGAGGAAACCCTATGGTATTCACTTTCTATCTCTAATATTGAACAAACAACCACTAACTCTATCTCCATTGATTTACTGAGAGAAAAATTCAGACAGTCTTAGGAATTCATATGCTCTACTTCTACCACCCCATTGCCCCCTGCTTCCTTTTACTGGCCTTGGGAGCGTAGTGAGAAATGGCCTCAGCAGGGTAGTTTAATGAAAGAACAGGTTGACTCTTCCAAAGCTGAACTCCTGAGGCTCCTCTTTCTACCAAAGAAATTTTCTTCACCAGAAAGTTCCATTGTTACAGTCACTGAGTTGTTCCCTATACTCTTTTTCTATACATTTTCAAAGCATTATAAGAAAGGGATCCCTCTTTACCAGAGTCATAGCAATGAAGCTTTCTAGTCACCTAGGTGAGCCTCAGCATTCTCCTCTATGGGGCTATAAGACGTGAGCTGGAGAGGAATTTGAAAGGAATTCCATGTGCTAAGCATTAGATGTACGTACTGCAGGAACTGAGTTATACTCTAGGATCTGAGTATAAATCAGGTGATGGTTCAACAACTGTAACACTGCACTGTCACACTGTCATCTCATTGCTCATTGACTTGCTCAAGCAGGCACCAGTAATGTCTCCACTGTGAGACTTGTTACTGTTTTTGACATATCGAATATGCCACGGGTAGCTTGCCAGGCTCTGCCATGAGGGCATAATATTCTTGATTGCTTGCCAGGCTCTCTAAGAGGGATGGAGTAATTGAACCTGGGTTGGCCACGTGCAAGGCAAATACCCTACCAGCCGTGCTATCGCTCCAGTCCAATGGTTCAACTACAGAAGGTAGAAATATTGTTCACTGAATATGGGCAAATCAACCAATAACCATAATGAAATACATTTAAATCTGGCGTCCAAGGTCTACAATATAACTGAGGTCCTAAATAGACCTGCTGTTGATGATCTCTACTCTTGTTCCATAATTTTTCTATCTAAAAATTTCAAGTAAATACCATAGCTCTGCATGCGACTAATTGGCAAGCTATTGGCCAAGATGCCGCCTTCACCCTTCCTTTTTTCTTATCTGACAAGCATATGTTGCTCGTGTGTACCTTCTCTCTGATTTAGCATACTTGATTAATATCAACTTGCCTTAAGGAAAACACTATGAGGAAACGTTGTTGAGCTAGAGATTATGAAGTAAATGAATGGCATATACCTAAGAAAACTGGTAAGATGATCCTTTAGCTGAATTTCAACATTACCTTGGTAGTGTGAACCTTGATGTGTTTACCTAGGTAAACATATTGTATTTCCCCTAGATTTTCATTTCTTGGTTTAAATACTTTTAATAAGCCAAGAAACCATGATTCAAGCATCTTAACTTTATCTGAGTACTTTTCTGTTGTTCTGTAACCTGTAAAATATGTTTTTCAACCAGGAGCATATAAACTTCTTGTAGGTTCCCAGGATCTTCCAGGGGGAGGCACATAAATGAGGATATATATTACAAGAGTAAGGGGCCAAATGGTAGAACAGAGAACCACTGGGGAAAAAAATGTGAAAATGAAGCCAAGGTATTAAAAATGTTGAAAAATACTGCTCTAGAATACTTTGCCTGGTAATACAGTTTAAGGCTAACTTTTAATCAGGGTGATTACCTATGTAACAAAGCCATGTTTTATACTTACAATATTTAACACAAGAGGAACCCTTGCCTATATGTTTGGGGATACTTCTCTTATGTCATAAACAGTAAGTTGACTCAGGATACTCACTTGGCAGTAACAAAAAGACAAAAATACTTAGAAAAAAGTCAAGAGTCAAATAGAACATGATCATTACATGTGATTTGACTGTTGAGTCAGATACCCAACTATATGGGACAAAAATTGAAGGATAGGGAAGCAAAGGCAGACTTAAAAAATAACCAAAATTCATATAAAAATGAAAATAAATTCTTCATATCAATAACATAACTAAACACCAGTGGCCTAAGCAATCCAAAGGTACACCGTGAATTGGAAACTAAACCAAATCCTCTACTGTTGATAGATTATTCATATAAACTTCAGTAAATAAATATGGCTTAAATTAAAGGTTAAAATACAATCACACATGCAATGGTAGCTTTAAAAGGCAAGGCTAGTAATATTTACTACAGACAAAATAGCATTTAAAAATGTAATCAGGAATCTTTCCATTTCTTCTAGGTTCTTCAGCTTAGCAGAATAGAGTTGTAAGTTGTAATATCATAGTAAGTTCTTATGATATCTTGGATTTCTGAGGGTTCTGTGTAATTTCTCTCCTTTCTTTTACCTGATTTGAGAATTTTGTCTTTCTCTCCTCATGAAGCTAACTAACAGTTTTTATGTCTTAGTTTTTGTTTTGTTTTGTTCTGTTGAAGAACCAACTCCTGGTTTCATAGATTTTTTTGTTGTTGTTGTTTTCTATGTTGTTGACTTCTGCTCTGGTTTTTAAAATTTCTTTTGGATGTATACTATATATATATATATATATATATATATATATATATATATATATATATTTGTCTTTAGATTCCTTTATGTTGGAACCCCTGGCAATGAGTGCTCTGCAGCAGTCACATTACGAAGTCTAGAAGATCCTGGGATGCTCCCGGCTTCACAGATGCCAGTGCTTGGCAGTGGTTATAGCACTAAAGTTCAGCAGGCCCAGACATTGACTGAGGGTTCATGTTTATGAGTGTCCAGTAACAACTATAGAGCACATCAGATCTGTGCAATTTCCAGGATATTTGCTTTTGCCAAAATCTAGCAATAGCCATAGTGCCACAGTCAGGGAGACACAGGAAACAGCCTATGGTGAAATGTCACAGGTGTTTGGCAAGGCATGTGACCATGTGTGAGAAGACCTGGGCTGCAACCAAATGTTCTATATCATGGATGCCCAGATGCATCTTTGCTCCGCAGTTGAGAGTACCTGACTGATTGGCTGATGACTAGGGATGTGTCATCACAATTGTTCAGTGTCAGGTCTGTGTCGAACCAAAAAAAAAGCACTGTAGCACTGTCCTCCCGTTTTTCATCAATTTGCTCTAGCAGACACCATTAATATCTCCACTGTGAGACTTGTTACCGTTGTTGGCGTATCAATACACCACTTGTAGCTTGCCAGGCTTTGCCGTGTGGGTGCGATACTCTTGGTAGCTTGCCAGGCTCTCTGAGAGGGATGGAGGAATCGAACCCTGGTCGGCCCTGTGCAAGGCAAACACCCTACCCACTGTGCTATCGCTCCAGTCCCATCATTGACAGGACTGCAAATTATGTGCCTAAATTTTTTTTTAAGTCTACACCCCTATTCTCACATAAATGTCAATTAACACCTCAGTTTTATCTTTTTGTTTTAAATACAAGAAGACAGAAAAAAAGAAAGCTTATGGGGCAACCTGGGCTTAGGTCATAGAAGTAAAGTTTGCTGCTGGTTCTGACCCTGAATAGTTTACATTATCTTGACTCCCAGTCTGATGTTTAAAGAAAACTGCATAGTTGGGGTCCTGGACTTTGACTTGACCACTCTCTTTCCCAGGGCACAGTTCCATGGACCTTAGCACCAACTTGCACACTGTCGATCATAGCACTGAAGCTCTTCCAAGGTGGGGTTGTGCACCTTAGCCTTATCTCCTGGCAACTGTGTGTCACTTATTATTCTCAGATGATGTGTCTCACCTGTGTTCAGTTCAATGAGCCTCAAACAGTAATCTGTATTTTATCCAATTTCTGGCATAGGTTACTGACATAGGAATAGGAGAATGCTGCACAAATTCACCCTATGTAGCCAATTTTAAATCCTTTATCATTTCATTTGTATCCATCTTCTTGAATAGAGCTTATCACACTGTGGAAATTTGGCAAAGTATTTTCAAAATACTTGAATACTAATTTGTTATGTGTAAATATATTAGAACTAGAAAAATAGAGCCCTTTGATAAAAGAGTTAATTTTTCAGCACTTTCTTATTCTTTTCACAAACATCTACCTTCAAGAGAAGACTCTGAGTTGGGTAAGTGTGGTGAATTAGTAAAGAATAGAGAAAGTTCAACATAATAGATTTTAAAAATCAAATTATGCCTGCTATTACTTAGAGCAGGTAGCCTCAAAAAGAATGGCTATCATGTTCATCACTTTCATGGTACAATAGAAACATATTAAATATTGTAGCATATTCTCCTAGATCTGGAATCTCTAAAGAATTTCTAAGACTTTCCAAGTTCATAATATCTTGGCTAGATATACATCTAAAAATATAGCGAAGGACCCCAAGCTGTCTGTAATTTATTATAACTCCATGCATGAAACAAAAGAGGAAATCTGAAACAAGAGAATGACTCTAAGCCCTGCTTTATTTTCCCTGGCACCACGGAAAGACATAGGAAAATTTAAGTGAGCAGAGTGAGTTCCATGGCAGGTGAGTCTGTAATGCGTTCACAAAGATCCCACAGTATCCCTCCAAAAGAAAACAGTTTTTCACATTAGTCAGAGTTGACTACATATGATTTTGAACATGATGGTTAGGTATAGGTTTTCTTTCTCAATAAAAGACTATACTGGGACCAGTGTAATAGTAGAGCAGGTAGGGCAAATGCCTTGCATGTGGCTGACCCGTGTTCGATCCCTGCAACTCATATGAACCCCTGAGCACCACCAGGAGTAATTTCTGAGTGAAGAGCCAGGAGTAATCTCTGAGTATCACTGGTTGTGACCCAAAATGCAAAAAACTAAAACTAAAAATAAAAGACTATGGAAGTTGATGGTTGATGTGATATGCAATATGTGTGTATAATATCAGCTGGGTTCATAGTAGCTACCAAACAGAAATAACAAATAGCACAATCAGGTGGCTATATATTAGTGCCACATACCAGCAAAGAAAGATAATGGCAAATGAAGACCACTGCAGTCTTCATTTGATATAGATACAACTATTGTCTGTCAACAGATAAACAAACACTAGATTATTTTCTCAGGTCTAGACCTTCTCAGTGAAAATGCATGAAGAAATTTTAGTTCAGTGAGAAGATCAGAAGTGACTGATGTTGATCCAGCTTGTGTAAGATTTTTTTCTATTAGTAAATCAAAGAGCATGTTAATATAAATTAGCTTCAGTTTTTTAAAAAAATATATAAATAAAGGAGAAAATGTTTTGACCAAACGTGGTACTGACTATATGCAAAGCACTGAGTTGTGGGGTTATTCTTTGTTGTTTTCAAAGGTTTATTGGGATAAACCAGTAGCTTATCCAGCAGTTCATAGGGATTACTCCTGGCTCTGCACTTAGGAATTACCCCTGGTGAAGCTCTAGGGATAATATGAGATGCCGGGTATTCAACCCAGTTTGGGCACGAGCAAGGCAACCTACCTATGTACTGTCACTCCATCTCCTGAGCTGAGTATTTAAAGAGTAAAGTTTTGAGTTAGATATCACCCTTAAATGTGATTTTGGCAATCTTAAATGATTTTCAAAGACCAAAAATTTTAATAGGGGGAAAAATAGAAATAATTTTGACATGATATGTTCAAGAAAGTGTAATGAAGAATATTGCATTTGACAGAACAAAAATTAAATTCCAACATTCTGGGTTCTACTCTGTAGTGTATACTAGGCAATTTTATAGGTATCATGTTTGTACAAACATGTAACAAATAAATAATTTGATAAATTCATTTTTCTGTGGCTCTAATAGTATCATCTACCTATTGACTCGAAGTCATTTTCAGAGTACTGTGTTTGGGGTATAGATAATGATACCTACAACTCAGAAATAGCATTTAGAGTCAGTAGAATTGAAAATAAAAGTGGTAAGAAGCAAGCAACTATCTGAACATAAAAACATTAATGCTTTCACCTCAGCTTTTATTTTTTGCTTGTTCTCAGATATACCAGAAGTAACTAAGAAATAGTCACATTCCTGTAGCCATAGAAATTATTACCACCCAGTTGACATCCGAAATAAGTCAGCAGGTAAGGAGGGTTATTCTGAAAAGGCCACATGCAGGTCAGAGATTGTATTATGAATAAACCAGGAAAATGTCAGCATGCAGTCTCACAGACTTCTCAATAGTATTAGTCAAAAAAGCAGAAACAAGAAAGACAACACACCCAAAGCAAACCAGTTCCAAAAGTTCTCTAAAAGTGATTCAGTGTTTACTTAGTGTTAGAACCACTTGGCTACCAAAATGAACAAGATAAACAAGAAAGAGAAAAAATACATAAAATCCGGGAAAAAATAGATGAAATTTATCATCTGTGTTCTAAGACCCACAAAAGATATGATATGTGGCTGTTGCTTCTGGATCTCTTTGCTAATCATAGAGAAATTAACTGGACTACTTCCAAGGTCACTTGCAGCTCTGGAAAATTTGTATTATTCTAGTACAAATACAAAAGTACTAAAATATAATTTAAAAGATAAAGGGAAATGGGACAAAAACAAAAAGAAAGGAATAAAGAAGGGGAAGGAAAATTAATTTTTCTCTATATTTTTAAGGAGGCATATATTTCCTGTGTAAATATTATAGTTATAATATCATTATAGTTATAATAATTACAGTTATAATTATAATAATAGATATCATAGTTATAAAGCAGTTTGATATGCTTTTTTACCCTCACAATACATTTTTCTCCTTCCCTTCCCTTTACTGTTATATTTTTGCAATGACCAAATATTGCATATTTAATTGCGATACCTCACACAGTTGCTTGCAGTAAACCAGAGATCGCATACTTTGTTGTCATAGGAATACCAACAGTAGAGTCTCTGATTAGGCACTTGAGCATGGAGGTAGAGTTCAAACTCAGGCGATACCTATCTCCTGTATGCAAGTAATGCACTCTATCACTGAACTACCCCCACCCCCTGCATCAAGCCTCCCCCCGCTCCACACACAGGTATTCTCCAATACAACTAAGACACAAAACTAGCAACTTGTAATCCAACTCACCTTGACAAGTGTGGTTGGTGGAGGAGAGAAGAATGTAATCATTTCTTGTAGAATGCTTTATCTCCAAAGGAGAGGAGTCAGAAAGTGAAACCTATTATGTGTTTACTGGAAAATATCTATAATAATTTATATCAATCCCACATTGTTTCCTTTTTATTTTATATCTTGTCAATTAATCCCAAGGATAGTTAATCCAAAGCACATAAAAGTTGCCCTCTGTTAAGTGCAGACCTGACTCATTAAAGTGACACATCACTACAAATTGAAGTTCTCCGTTACAAAATTCTCAATTGCTTAGAAATGATAATTTTTAAAAAGCTTTATACAAAATTTCTAAAATATACAGTTTGTGAGTACCATTACTGAATTATGTAGAAACTACCAGGCATTCTTTAATTCTTCAAATAAGCATTAATAAAAATATGAAAGGACCCTGAAATTTACCTCTATCTACTGAACTTCAGTGGGATTGCCAATATTGAAATGCATAGCTTTGAAATAGATCTATCATATTCTCTTCAGACAGGAGCTAATATCAATGACAAATGTTTAATGCAAATGGCAACTCCATAAATATATGTTTAATTTTTTACATATAATTTTAAATATATATTATTTATGGATATGTTACATACACTGTACATTATAATGTATGTGTTATACAATATATTCTAAAATACATTCTGAATATTATGCTATGGTTATAAAGGATACTAATCACTGTATCACTGTATCACTGTATCACTGTCATCCCATTGCTCATCGATTTGTTCGAGCAGGCACCAGTAACGTCTCTCATTGAGAGACTTATTGTTACTGTTTTTAGCATATCCAATATGCACGGGTAGCTTGCCAGGCTCTGCCGCTCGAGCTCGATACTCCCGGTAGCTTGCGGGGCTCTCCGAGAGGGGTGGAGGAATCGAACTCGGGTCCGCTGCGTGAAAGGCTAATGCCCAACCACTGTGCTATCGCTCCAGCCCAGCTGTTCTATCATTATAAAAATATAGATAGATAGATAGATAGATAGATAGATAGATAGATAGATAGATAGATAGATAGATACCTGACATCCTATACAGTCCCCCAGTTCCCATTGAGTTATCCCTGAGCACAGAGCTAAGTGTAAGCCCTGAGCACTGCTTCGTGTGGCCCCCAAACAAAAAGCCTCATAATGCAATTAGGATAATAAATAAAGTTTGTGTGTGTGTGTGTGTGTGTGTGTGTGTGTGTGTGTGTGTGTGGTACAAGGGATCTTAACACTAGACCATATCCTTGGCCCGGATTCTATTTATTCTTTTTATCTTACTACAGGGAACGTTCTCCAAACACAAATCCAACAACATTCTTTAACCATCTTTCATGCTATTGTTCCACTAAAGATGATCCCAAGGACAACTGGCTTTATAACCTAATTTTAATTGTCAGCAGAAATTTGATTAAGTCTGGGCTGGAGTGATAGCACAGCGGGTAGGGCATTTGCCTTGCATGCGGCCGACCCGGGTTCGAATCCCAGCATCCCATATGGTCCCCTGAGCACCGCCAGGGGTAATTCCTGAGTGCAGAGCCAGGAGTGACCCCTGTGCATCGCCGGGTGTGACCCAAAAAGCAAAAAAAAAAAAAAAAGAAAGAAATTTGATTAAGTCGTTACATTCTTTACCTCAGTTCCTCTTATTAGGCAGAAAGCAAAATTAGGTTTCTGTCCAGTCCACCCGACCTATTCTCTTCTAGTTTTCAACCTTCTCCAAGGATACAGGAGAATCTACGCTGTCACCAAAGGTCTATCCATTGGCGGGGAAATGGCCCATCCAGGGAATCACAGTATTAACAGACGTCAATACTGTTTTTGCTTGTTTGTTTTTTGGCCACACCCAGCAGTGCTCAGGGACCTTATGTAGTACTGGGGATCAAATGCAGGTTGGCCAAGTGCAAGGCAAACACCTTACCTGCTGCACTATCACTCCAGCCCTGTTTTGTTTTGCTTTCAAGCCACGCCTGGTGGGGTTCAGGGATCACTCCTGGCAGGACTCGGGCACCAAAAGAAGTATCAGGGATAAAACCAGGGTCAGCAATGAGCAAAGCCAAGCACTTTAGTATAAAGGATACTAATTATCTACATTATTTAAATATATAATTTTGTTTGTTTGTTTTCGGACCACACCTAGCAATGCTGGGGGGTTACTCCTGGCTCTGTACTCAGGAATTACTCCTGGTAGCGCTTGGGGGCTGGTAGTGCTTGGGGGCTGGAAGGATAGCATAATGGGTAGGGCATTTGCCTTGCACATGACTGACCCGGGTGTGATTCCTCTGTCCCTCTCGGAGAGTCTGGCAAGCTACCGAAAGTATCTCGCCCACAAGGCAGAATCTGGCAAGCTCCCCGTGGCATATTCAATATGCCAAAAACAGTAACAACAAGTCTCACAATGGAGACGTTACTGGTGCCCACTCGAGCAAATCGAGGAACAAAGGGACAATGGTGCTACAGTGATACAGTGTTCGGAGAACCATATGGGATGCCAGGGATAGAATCCAGGTCAGCTGAATACAAATGCCCTCCCCACTGTGCTGTCACTCCAGCCCCTATGTAAGTATATAGCTATATAATAAACATATATATACTCCATAATGCATAAACAAAATCCCGTATAAAATAAGACATATTTCCTATAGTCAATGTACTTACAATATGATTGAACTGACAGCTATAAAGTTTCTTCCACACAAACTACTAACAAATTAATACCTAAGATTTGTTGACTATGTACCAACCATTTTGTGTGAACTTCACAATTTTCGAGTTAATTCATGAACACAAGAGTAATAAGGTAGGAGCCATTATTAAGTCCACTTTATAAAGAAGGGAAATGGCTTATTTGAATGAAATATTCTATTCAAGCTTCACTGTAACCCCATGGCAAAGGCCTACAGTGACACACTAAAAATAAATAAGATATCAAGGCAAACCACTACTAAAAATCATCATTGTGTGAAGAAAAACAGCAAATGAGGATGAAAGAAATAAGTAAACAAAAACAAATGCTAGAAAACATTAAGATGTTATTAGCACATTTTCCCTATCAATAGCTAAATGTTAGTGGACTAAATTCTCCATTTATAAGACATAAAGTGGCTAAATGTATTTTTAAAAGATAAGACAAAAAATTCAACTATGTACTGATTTCAAGAAGCATATTTCAGATTTAGGGCTTAAGTTTTAATCAATAGGTTTAAAGTGACAGAATAAAAATATATATTCCTTGCAAATAGAAACAAAAGAGCAGAGAGGTGTAGTTATATCAAAAAGATGCATTTTAAACTAAAACTAGCAGCATAAGAGACAAAGATTTTTTATTTTCTGATGAAGAAATTTTTCCAGAGAAAATAAAATCATTATATATATATATGCACCTATAATCAAAGTCCCTAAACATGTCAAGCAAATTCAAATAGATGTCAAGAGAGAAATAAACAATAATAAAGTCTTAGTAGAGGACTTCAAAACTCAACTCTCAATAGCTGATCATGCAGACAGAATATCAATAAGGAAACATTGGATCTAAGCTTAACTTTAGACCAAGGGGCATACACAGAACATTCCACTTTACAGCAACAGAGTGCACACTCTATCAAGCACATACAGAATAGTCTCTGATAAATCACGATGGTCACAAAACAAACCCTCGGGTATTTTAAAGACTGAAGTTATACCAAGTATCTTTTCCAAATGTAATTATATGAAGCTATGAAATAATAATAAGAGGAAACTAGAAAATTTACACTTGTTTGTTTGGGGACACACCTGGTTCTTCTCAGAGCTTACTCCTAGCTCATGACTCCTGGTAGTAATGATCCCAGTAATAGTCCCAGCTTGAGGGACCATGTGGGATGCAGAGGATAGAACCTGGTGGGTGAGCCAGAAGCAAAGCAAGCACACTACCTGCTCTACTATAGTTCTGCCCCTCTTATTTTTTGTGGGAAGTAGGCTGAAAATTCACACATTTTTGCATTAATTTTGTATGAAATAACAATGGGGCAACACCCTTCCCCCCCGCATGGCCTTCGACTACATTATAGTTGGTGATCGCTTCTCTGAGTTGCCCTAGAGACTGAGCACAGTGGCCACTCAACACCTTTATTGCAAACCACAACAGCTAATTAGAGAGAGAGAACAGAAGGGAATGCCCTGCCACAGTGGCAGGGTGAGGTGGGGGGAGATGGGTCTGGGGAGGGTGGGAGGGATGCTGGGGTGGTGGAGAATGGGCACTAGTGAAGGGATGGGTTCTCGAACCTTGTATGAGGGAAACATGAGCACAAAATTGTATAAATCTGTAACTGTACCTTCACGGTGATTCACTAATTAAAAATAAAAAAAATTTAAAAAATAATAAATAAATAAATAAAATGGGGCAAGGAAAATATTAAACATGTTTTGAAATAAATTAAAATGGAAGTATGCATACCAAAATTATGGAATAGATCATGCAATTGTAAGAGGTGATTTCTTTTAATTTTTCTATTTCATAAAGTAGTTCACTATTTTTGATTATGTTTAATATTAAAACACCAATCCCACCACTGTTACACTAAAAGGTGATTTTATGGTGACAAATGCCACACTAAAGAAAAGGAAAACTTTTAAATGAATGCCTAACTTCACACTACAAAGAAACAAATGAATGCCTAACTTTACATCTCAAGGAAACAGAAAATAATGTGAGAAAATAAACTCAAAGTAAACAGAAGTAAATAAGCAGTAATTATCAAAGAATTAAGTAAACAATAGTAGGAGAAATAGAAAATATCAATGAAAACTAGAACTTATTTCTCAAAAAATCAAATTGGCATATCTAAACAATATTGAGAGAAAATGATAACAAAACTATTTCAAATAATAAAATAGGAGCTGCCCTAATTGATACCACAGAAATGCAAGATCATAAACACTAAAAGAACTGTTAAAAACTCTTGATTTCTTCCAAAAATCTCAATAGGAGAGAACAATGTCAAATTTATTTGACTATTATGATTTGAAACCAAACAGAGGAAGAATTGAGCATCAAAGGGAGAAAGACAGAGAGGAAGGAAAGGAAGAAGGAAGAAAGGAGGAAAGGAGGGAGGGAAAGAGAGATGGAGGGAGAGAAGGAGGAAGGAAGGGAGTGAGGGAAGGAAGGAAGGAAGGAAGGAAAGAAGGAAGAAAGGAAGGAAGGAAGGAAGGAAGGAAGGAAGGAAGGAAGGAAGGAAGGAAGGAAGGAAGGAAGGAAGGAAGGAAGGAAGGAAGGAAGGAAGGAAGGAAGGAAGGAAGGACGGACGGACGCTGGAAAGAAAGAAAGAAAGAAAGAAACAAAGAAAGAAAGAAAGAAAGAAAGAAAGAAAGAAAGAAAGAAAGAAAGAAAGAAAGAAAGAAAGGAAGGAAGGAAGGAAGGAAGGAAGGAAGGAAGGAAGGAAGGAAGGAAGGAAGGAAGGAAGGAAGGAAGGAAGGAAGGAAGAAGAAGAAAGAAAGAAAGAAAGAAAGAAAGAAAGAAAGAAAGAAAGAAAGAAAGAAAGAAAGAAAGAAAGAAAGAAAGAAAGAAAGAAAGAAAGAAAGAAAGAAAGAAAGAAAGAAAGAAAGAAAGAAAGAAAGAAAGAAAGAAAGAAAGGTAGAAGGAAGAAAGGAAGGAAGCTGGCAAGAAAGAAAGAAGGAAGAAAGGAAGGAAGCTGGCAAGAAAGAAAGAAGGAAGAAAGGAAGGAAGCTGGCAAGAAAGAAAAAGAAAACACTGCTGGACAATGCAGTTCACTATGATGCCTGGTGAACTTACTTTCAAAAATATCAATAAAATGCTAACAAATAGGATTCGGTAGCAGATTTTAAAAACTCATACATACTGACTGTTCAATCCTGCTGTGCGTCTCCCATGTATACACAGAAGATACACTTGTTACTACTGCAGTTATTGAGTCTTACCGATCTGTCTGGTTCTTAGCATGTCAACAGGCTGGCAGCAAGTCTCTGAAGATCCCATAGTGGTCCATGTTTTCCTTTGTGTCAAAATATACATTCCTCAGCCTCTATAGCCTCTGACAGATGTGCCTAACATCCCTGCTAGGAACGCAAAGCCTGCAGCCCCTCCAACCCCTGGGCTCTGGAGAGAGGACATGTGCCCCAGAACCCCTCGCTGTCTCCTGAAGCATGTTCTCCTCAGACCCACGGCATGTTCTTAGCAGCACAGTCAAGGACACCATGGCTTCCTCAGTCATCACTCCCTTGATAGCTTCCCTATTGCACCAACTGGGGTCTCCTCACAAGACTTGCTAAGAACCCACAAAGGTGGAAGCAGTGAAGGGCGTGGTTCAATTCTGAGACTCTCCAATCTCTACAAGGACTGAATCGGAGCCAAGTAGAGCCGATTGCTGGCTTCTGCCAACACCAGCTTCCTCTAAATCCAAACTAAATCTCCCTGAGCTTCTGGAGAATACTCAGAGGTAAATTTCCAGTGGTTAAAGTGAGAAAATCTGCCTGACCAGATCTTCCTAAATCTCCTATCAAGAAACAACCAAGCTTGCTGTGTACACTCGATGCCCATGAGCAAGAATTGTAAACAGTTTTCTGGATATTCTCAGCTCCCTTTTATAGATCAAAATCTGCAACTTATTGGTAGGATGAAAGTTAGTAAGGCCGACTGCTCTGGCTTATCACTTAACCTAAGAAGAGCTATTATTACAAATTGAATCCTTAGCTTTCCAGTACAATCATACCCAGAAACTATCTGCTTAATCACTCCCAAGCCAATTCACATAAAAAGAGAGTAAAATCTGAAAGGTTAAAAAATATCAATCATTCTTGATCAAGTGGGATTTATCTTTGAGATGCAAGAATGGTTCAACATACATAAATCAATACAAGTGATGCACATTAATAGAATA
This sequence comes from Sorex araneus, assembly GCF_027595985.1. NCBI lineage: Eukaryota > Metazoa > Chordata > Mammalia > Eulipotyphla > Soricidae > Sorex > Sorex araneus. The sequence continues at coordinate 301,838,058 of NC_073303.1, read as the reverse complement.
GAAGAAAGATATATTACCATTTCAGTAGATATAAAGATGCACTTGGTAAAATTCAACATCCATTTATGATCTTTTTGAAAAAACTCTCAACATACAGGATATAGAGGAAATAAACCTTAACATAAAGAATCCATGTAGTACAAATTGTGAGTTCATGTTATATCAATGGTGAGAGCTTTTCCTCTATGGTCAAGAATATGAGAACCCACTTATTCTCTTCTTGATCATTTGGATATACTATTTAGATATGATATCCAAATATGATATGACAAATTTTCCAAAATTATCCAGATATCCAAATACTTGGATATGACACCAAAGGCACGAACAATAAAAGAAAAATTTACATATAAAATTATAGAACAATTTTAATATATAGCATACATATTTTAATATATACCATAGTAATTATAGTTAGCAATATTGTGTTATTTGTTTGAAAGTCACTGAGAATAGATCTTAAATGCTACTCCATAAACAACAAAAAAGAAATTACAAAGGCAAGAGAGATAGTAAAACAGGTAAGTCACTTGCCTTGCACACAATAAACCAGGGTTTGATTCCTAGAACTGCTCATGGTCCTCCAAAACCCAGCAGATGTGATCACTGAGTGTAGAGCCAGGAGTAAGCCTTGATTGCCACTAGATGTGACCAAAAATTATTCTAAATAATTATATGAAAGAATGAAGACCTCAGCTGAATTGTGATATTAATCTGACTCTATGCATGTATCAAGTCATTAAGTTGTTCGCATTAAATTATATGTTAATATCTCGATAAAGCTGAAAATAAGAAAATAGAATCTAGAATGGTAATATAAATTCAACAGCCAATAAAGGACAAAGTCTAGATTCTAAGCCATATACATGTCATTGTGCTATCCTGTATCATATAACACAAGACAAAAACAAGGACAAAAGATAGCAAGTGCTTACTTGCCATACATATGGTGCCAAAAATATATACTTGAGAAGAATCTAATATTTTATGGACCTCTGTTGCATTCTGAGTTTTATGTGATTCAGAGCCTAGTAGCTGAATATTCATGCCTCATTGTAGGATAACGTTGGGTTTGTCCTTTTAGCCTTGCCGCAGGGAACTTAGTTTACCTTAAAGCAATGTCCTTTCTTTATGGACACAGGAAGACAGTTAGTATTATGCTTTGTAACTTGGGAGCTGATTGACTCCAATAATATTTATTCCTGGGCATCTGTTTTCTCCACTCAGTTGCCCTTAATTCCTAGCACCCCAAAAGCAGAGTCCCGACAAAGGACAGAATGGACCCAGGGCAAGTTGAGAGCTACCCTGGCATCGAAATAGGCCAGGCCAAAGCACCACAATACTCAAGTATAAGTTAAGAACATGGTCATAGACAAATACTCTCATGATCCAAAAGTAAAAGTAACGACAAGACTAGGACCCTGCTGGGGTTAGGAAGACTAACCTGACCTGAGGACTGTGGTCTGGATGTCCTCAGGAAAAACAAAACTTCAAGTTTATGTTTCTAACTGTCCTCATACAGAATGACATTGCTAGAAATATTAGAAGTAAATTTACTACAACTATTTAAATGGATTACTAGCTGAGGAAAAAAGAAAGTGATACACCCTTGTTTGGGTCCCACCCTTGAGCAGATCTCCTAGTAATCTGGAGTAATCTCCTTAGATGAGATTAATCAACTGGAGAAGTCATCTTAGTCCTCTTTGTTGATTTTTTAATGGTCAATCCACCTTTGTGTTACAACGCTATGTGATTGCTATATAAACTAAGACTATAACAGAAGACACAGAAGTGGAAGAGAAAACACAGAAGAAGGAAGAAGACACAGAAGCAAGGAGAGAAGACACACAGGTCAGAAGACACAGAAGCAGAGCACAGAAGACACAGAGGAGAGAATACACAGAAGCAGAGTCAGAGAAAGGTTGGAAGAGACCAGAGGAGAGAATACAAAGACAGAGACAGAGATAGAGAGACAGACAGAAGAGAGCACAGCATCACACACAGAAGCAGAGCACAAGGAGGAGCCATTCCGATCTGATCTGATCCATACACAATGGCTCGAGAGCACTGAACACGAGCAGCGAGAGAGAGACAGAGAGAGAGACACACACACACACCTTGAGAGCCCATGAACAATGAACACAACACACACATCATTCCCATCCACGTGTGTGAGTTTGTATTTTTTACACCTCATGTTATAGTTTTTTTCAGTGGTATAATATTTGACTGTCACCTACTTAATTCAGAGTCTAAGTGCCTTACTTTAATAAAATTCCCTTGTGTGTCAATTGTTGGAGTACAGCTCCAGACATTTTAGGATAACATTGGTATGTCCTTTCACCCTTGTCACCGGGAGCTTAGGTTTAAGCGCTCTGGAGACACTCCCATTCCTCTGTGTTTGTCTGTAAACTCTTCTCTGTGCTCTCCTCCACAACCTTTTCCCCCTAATCAGATTCTGTTGACTTGTAAGGTCAGATCCTTCTAAGGACACGTGACTTGTGTTCATGAGTGAAATATTGCCTTTATCCTCTCCTTATGTCTTCTGCATAGTTTAAAGCAATGTCCTTTTTGTATGGACACAGGAAGACAATTAATATTATGCTTTTGTAACTTGGGAGTTAATTGACTCCAATAATATTCACTCCTAGACATCTGCTTTCTCAACTTAAGCCTCAGTTGCCCTTAGTTTCCTAGCACCCCAAAATCAGGGTCCCGACAAGGGACTTAATGGACCCAGGGAAAGCTGTGAGATACCCTGGCATTGAAATGGGCCAGGGGCCAAAGCACCACAATACTCAACTATAAGTCAAGAGCATGGTCATGGACAAACTCTGTCATGACTCAAAAGAGGTAACTGAATAAGGACCCTGCTGGCATTAGGAAGACTAACCTGGCCTGAGGATTATGGTATGGAATATATAGTGAGATGTCCCTAGAAAGAACCAAACCTTAAGCTTGATATATCTCTTACTGGCTCATACAAAATGACATTGCTAGAAATATTAGAAGTAAACTTACTACAACTATTTAAGTAGATTACTAGTTGGGGAAAGAAGAAAGCAACACACCATGAATGGAATCATGCTCTTGAGCAGATCTCCTAGTAATCTGGAGTAATATCCTTAGATGAGATTTTGTCCTAGAGTTAATCTCCTGGAGAAATGGCCTTATCTCTCTTTGTTGATTTGTTAATGTATGACCCCACCTTTGTATCCCCATGATTTCTATATAAAATAGGCTCTGAGAGTGGGTGGGGGATCCAGAGAGAGAAGCAGAAAGGGAATCAGAGAAAAATGTACAGGAGATTGGAATAAATGGCCATTGAGACTGACCAGCCTGGCCCTTGTTCTTTCCTTGGCCTACCCATCACCATCGGCTTCTCTGAGGTGGGGGAAATGGAGACCACCCAACACGGGCAGCGAGAGAGATAGAGCACTGTGGCCCTTGGGAAATACACAGTCAATTGTCAATAATATCAATTTAGGTCATTGCTCATTAACACATTGGATATTTTATCAAAAATATTTTTTAAGCTTCTGGTTCTCAAAAAAAGGGAGGTAAGTAGACATTCAAAGCATAGTTCTACTAAGATCCACTTGACACCATCTATATGACAGTTCACTAAAAACTATAATCTCAGAGGGTACATGCTTTGTCTACCCACTGAGATCTGTAATCGCTTCTTTTTTGTGTTATTTTCTTTTGTCATTTTAATTATTTTTTCTGTCATTTCTTTTGAATCATTGGTTAAAAACTAAGTATTTGGCTTTAGTAAGGTATTTTGGAATAAGACCTTATAGTGTTCTTAGGACCATATTCATGGGTAAAACCATGCAATGAGCTTTAGTCCTAAAGTAGCCCAAGATATTGAAATTGCAAGCATTTAAATATTCTCATTTCTCCAATTTGAAATAGTGTATAGGGAAATGAAAAATTTAATTCACTGTGAAGAGCCTAATTAGCTTTGCAGATAAGAACTAAAGGTCTGTGCGAGTTTCACCAGCCAACCCTTATCTCCCAAGGTACTTAGGCAGATCATTAAAAAAATCCATCAGAAATGGACTTTCCTGGACCCCCAAAAGTGACCAGTAACCTAGCCGTGGCTAACAATAAATAATCAACTGTGAGACTGACACAATCCCTAGGAGCAAATATCTCTTCACAACATTTCCATTGAGCTCCTTTGTCCAAAAGGGCTATAAACATTCTTCTCTACTGTTTAAATACACCTCCTCCTTTATCACTTCGCTTGTATCACTTGTCATCCCATTGCTCATGAATTTGCTGGAGCGGGCGCCAGTAACATCTCCATTTGTCCCTGTCGCGTCCACTCTTCCTTTATACCTTATCCAATTCATACATTGCTCCAAGAAAACCTAATTGAAGGGTACTCATTCTACCCTGGTCTCTTGGATATTTTGCTTGTTTTTAGTTCAGGGCCACAACAGGTGGTGCTCAGAGCTCACTACTGGAGGTGCTTGGGGATCATATGTGGTGACAGGGATTGAAGTCAAATTGGCTGTACCACCTCTCCAGCCCTATTTTTTACACATCTTTCTTTAATTTATTATATAGGGTTTCAATCTTCATAGTCATATGTTTTATTTCCTAGTTATACATTGTAGACAGCATGAGATAGTGAAAACATATGGTTGTATAAAAAGCACAGATTTTGAGAACACATAGAGGTGAATTTAAATCCCCACCTCACAATTATTTCATTTCATAACCAAGAGGAGCACCCATTGTCTCTTCTATAAATAGACCAAGAAGAGTTGTGGTAAGGACAGATCAGAATTAGAAAGTACCTTGTGTCATCTTTCCCACTGCACCAGGAAATATATCTGCAGGCCTACCTACTGATGCTCTATATTAACAGCAGAATTAAATCCTATCTCTCACCATAAGACATTTTGCCTTACAATTCATTTGCATCCTTATGTTCATCTAGGTCAATGGTTTGCCTATAGTAAGTAGAACTTCACAGCTTTTCTTAAGCAGATATTGCAAAGAACGTGGTTTGTTAGGCACTAAATAATAGAGGCTATAATGAGATTATAATTAGATAATAGCAATCTATCAAGGAGATATGGTTGCTAGGTCCCAATGTGCATCTAGCCTAAAGTACCAAGCACAGTGTGTTCTGTGTGCCTGTCACAGGTGGGCATGTTCATCATCGACACTGTTATTTTAAAATTTCACAGATCTTACCTCCTTCCTCTAAAAAAAAATGCATGTTTTATATGCCAAAGTCTTGTTTCATGTCTTTCCTAAACTATTTCTCAAAAGCAAAAATATTTTTCAAGAAGTTTTATTTTTTAAATCAGACCAAGAAATAACAGGAGGATCCAGATGGGAATTTTTCTAAGGAAATGGACTGGCAGAAACAGTATTGTGGCTTCAGGAGAGATTTAAAAATCACAGTCAGGGTAAAAGGAATAACTTTGATTTCAAGTGACAGAAAACCAATTTGAACAAAACAAAAGGGAATGTTTTAAAGTAAGAATTCTGGTATTCTCTTGAGATTCAAGGTCTGTGAAGTAGTTCAAATCAGTTATTTGAATGACAGCATTCTCTCTCCATACCCATAACTACTCTGCCCCTTGTCTATGAGGCACAAACTTGGCGCTAGAAGCTCTAAGAAGCATATTTTATAGCTTCAGTTACCAGACAAAAAATATATTCCTGTCTTAGTCAAGAGCCATAAGGGGGGAAAATTTTAGTGTTTGGGTGAGGCAGCAAAGTCTAGAATTACGGATCACGGCCAAAGGCTAAAGCCATTTTGTTCAAAATAGATATCCCATGATAACCCTAGGTATAGAAATAAGTCAGGTAGAGAGAGAATTAAGTATTCCTGCAGTATGTTTGGCAACAGGCAGTTCCTATATTTTCTATATATAAGATCCTTTGTTATTCTATTACTTTTTGCAATAAAACAGAATGCCAAAATACCTTAACCAGTAAATATAGGAATTTTAGTCACCTTAAGTGGATATAGCATCCATGTGTTCATGGAAAATGTATTAGTGAAAAATTCCTGACTCTATAAAATAATATAAAAGAGAGTCTCTTGCCCACGTGCCTGGCTGTTTTCCCCAGGGCCTCTCAGAAGGGGTGGGCTTCAGCTTCCCTCCCAGCCCCAAGCAGGGCCCACTCGTTCAAAAACCTCCAGAGCCTTAGCCACAGCCATGCTCAAGGCCCTTCTCCACACATTCGGATGAGCCTCATGCATGAAGGAACCAGCAGAGGAACCCAGGTGTGTGGGACCCGAGGCTAAGACCTCCAAGCCTGCTTGGATTAGGACTGCGCCTCTTCCGCCCAGATTTCCCATTTTCCAGTAGCTAGGCAGTCACATCCAGGGACTGCCCCTGGCGCCGTGTAATCCCACCAACGGCCAACATTCAGAGACTATAAAACCAAGCTCCTGGAAGCAAAGCGACCTCACGACATCTTATAACCTAGTTCTCCCTCTGGGAGAACCTGGCAAGCTACCAAGAGTTTCCTGCCCACATGGGAGAGCCTCACAAACTCTCCATGGTGTATTCATATACCAAAACCAGTAACAATGCTGGGTTTCATTCCCCTGACCCTGAAAGAGCCTCCAGTGCGGCATCATTGGGAAGGGTGAGTAAAGAGAGGCTTCTTAAATCTCAGGGCTAGGATGAACAAAGACGTTACTGAGACCGCTCAAGAAAATCGATGATCAACAGGATGATGATGATGGTGATGATGATGATGATAAAATAATAAATACAAATGATTGATTAAACATAGTTTCATATATTTATAGCAGTTCAACAAAATTCCATTCAGTCATTAAAATCATGCTTTTAAAAAGCTAGAATGATATGTAACAATGCCCAAAATTAAAATTTTAGTGAAAGAGCAAGGCACAGATCTTACATGCTATAATTCAACTAGGTAACATGTTAAAAAAAGCAATAGTTATATTGAATATTATAATGACTTTTACTTCCTACTTTAGTTTTTTTCTTTTAATACTTTTAATATTTTTCTCCAAAAACTGCATTTTAAAATCATAAAATTAAAAAGTTTAAAGGCTTACTTAAGGGTCAGAGAGATGGCTCCAAGGACAGGAACAAATGCTTTGTTTGCAGAAGGCTGGGACTCAACCCCTAGCACCACATGGTCCCCTAAGCAGTACCATAAGTGACTCCCATGCAGTGTTCTAAGTGTAGCCCTCCACACACACCAATACCACTGGGTGTATACTGCCAACAAAACAAAGTTTAGTAAAAGGCCTGTTAGAGGGTAATATTTGGGTCATTGAATTATAGGTTCCTCTTTTTATACCTAGGAGCTATATAGTTCAGAAGTCTTGCTACTCTTTTCTGATTGTCAATAAGGATTACCCAGTGGAAGGGTCAGAAAAGATTTTCTGAAAAATGTCCTAATCAGGTGGAGGTAACAAAGAGAATGAGGGGAAGAGGTAAAAATGAAAGCAAGTGATTCACCCCACCCCAGGTCCCAGAGAGAGAAAGGCTGGATTTACTTGCTATGGAGGTATCTTGTAGGTCATCTCGTTTGTGGGTCCATTTCACCTGGGCTTTTTAGCTCCACTGTTTCCTTCTGCAACATGTTTTATTTTAATTTTCAGCTTTCTTTGCTTTTAACAGGAGCCATTACAACCCTGCTTCATGCAAGGTCCTGAATACAGAACCAAATGGAAGGAATGAGGTTCAGACTCAATAACAATGAAGGCAAAAGGCCACAGCAGGCTCTAGCCAGGTCTAGGAACATTTGCAAGTGGCCTTAAAAAAACCCACCCTTAAGTATGCTGAGGATCAAACACTTCTCTGTGGTCTGATCTGGTACTTAGATTGGCAGTCTAAGCTTAACTTTTTGCAGGAAAAAAAAATCAAAGGTAAAGAACTTACAGTTCCTGTGAGTCTGTAAAGTTCAAGCGAACTCTCCAAATTTGTAATTCAAGTCAGTGTTGATATCATAGTGTCCTATACCCTGACCGAGGAGTGTGAATTTAAATGATGAAGACTCCATTTTTGTATTAACTAAGATGGACACTCCTGTGACCTTCTGTCTTCTCTAATCATTGGAGTTGGAGTGCCTTCAAGTGCCAGGTCAATTACACTCTTCCTTGGGCAGCTAAAGCAGTTTTTAAAAATATTGTTGTCACTGTGTCAGATCAAGTGGAGAGGAGCAGAAATATGGCTTGGGAGTCTCAAAAGGTATTAGGTGGCAGGTTAGGAAGAAATTAAATTCCATTTGCTAGAATTCCTTATAAGGCCCTGAGAGAAAAAAAAATTGTTCAATTCTCTTTATTAGTGTTAGATTTATGGTTCCAAATGAAGATTAAATTAAGAATAAAATATCAAACTTGAGGTTCAAATAGCTCTTTAAGTTCAGATTCCTCATGTGCTTCAGCCGCCGACCTGGCCTCCCTGGCTCTGATGTCTCTCTGGATCTGATCAGATGAGCTCATTTCCACTGAGCCAATTTCTTTATAGAGACTTTCATCATGACAGTCCTTTGCCTGACAAACAAAAATAGCTTTGAATGCCCCTGAAACAAGTTTTCATTCCTCCATCCAGCCCTCAAGAATCCTTTGAATCTTAGAAGAATCTAAGCCTGTCTGATATAACAGTCAACTGTGCCGGTAAACGGTGCCAAAACACCTCCCACCCCACCTGGAATGGTACCTTTTGTTCCGAAGACACTCTTGCTTCCCAGCATAAAGATGACTTTGTGCTGGTCCTTTTTACTCTGAACATCAAAGTTCATCATCACTAAACTATCTTTTTGTGAATCTTTATAGACTTTTCTACTCCACACCAGAATCGCATTCCCAGAGTTACAGTAACAGATGGGTCTGGCAATGAATTGAATGTCCACCATAGGCTGGGCTCTGTCCACTGTATACTGCAAATACTATTTTATTTCATCTTCAGATGAATTCTATAAGATAATCACTGTTGTGGTATTTGGTTGTCAATGTGAGGAGTGGGCTGTTAATAGATTCATTGGGAAATCTGAATTCTCAGAAAAGAACTAAAAGCACGTGGGCAAGAATTCACAAAATATCAGTTGGTTATTTGTTATCAGTCAGGATAACATACTCAAGGATTTATCTTCAATGATCAACTCCATGGCAAAGTGAACAATCTGAGGAATCTTATCACATACTTTGCATCAACAGTGTCCATAAACTCATTGTTTAAGGAAGAACATTTCTGGCTAGCCAAATTCAGAAGAAATTCATTCAGAAGAAATCTCCCAGTTCCATCACCCTCTTCTAAATCATTCTGCCACACCCAAGCCTGTTGCCTTTGTAAAGTGAGCAAAGCTGAGTTAACTAAAGGAATCTCATATACATACCTCACTGTATCACTGTCATCCCATTGTTCATCTATTTATTAGAGCAGGTGCCAGTAACGTCTCCATTCATCCCAGCCCTGAGATTTTAGTGGCCTCTCCTTACTCCTCTTTCCCTACGATTGGAGGCTCTTTTCAGGTTCAGAAGAATGAGACTCTTATTGTTACTGTATTTGGCATATCAAATACACCATGGGGAGCTTGCCAGGCTCTTCCATGTCCCAAAGAATAACATGGGACTACAATGTGAAGTGTGTGTGATAAATAGCAATGCCCAACAAACATGACTGTTCATCAGACAAATACCTATTCATGAACCTCTCTTCACCATTACCCCATCGGCAGTTAAATTCACAACTCAGCCCCAGCCCAACATCTATTTGTGTGACTGGAGGGAGGGAGGGGGATTTATACAAGTAAAAGAGAAAACATTATGTACATACATATACATGAATACATACATAAATATATATTCATTCTTAATTACCTTCTGCATTACCAAACAGATTTATGCAATAAATGCAAACCATTTAACTTAAAAATTACCAGTAATTCATGGATGAAACTGAACTTGTCTTTCACATACAAAAATTACAGCAGATTCACATTAAATGAGACCTACTTGTTTTTTGCTGCCATTGACCGATAGTGACAGACTATTTCTACAACGTTTTGCTAATGAGGTCCTTGATCCCTAGACGTCATGTTAAAAAGAACACAAGATACTCACCTATGGGGTTTTTGAGTTGTGTTGTATTTCTTCATATGAAATAAAGTCTGGAAAATGTAACATCCTATAGATTCCTAAAGAGTATATCAAACTCTATTGCCTTGTATTTTACAACTCAAGGGAGAGGAGGTTTGATTAAGCTTAAAATTTTGTTTGAATTCAACATTTTTGCAATAACTGTGGGATCTGAGAAAATTTTATCTGACTGCTTGGTTCAGGTATTCACCCAAATAAATATAGATTGCCTTATGATAGTAATGAGTCTTGTCCAAGAATGGTTAATAGATCAATATCATAAATTTGTTGAATAGCCATCTTTTTGTTAACTATAAAAAATTTAATAAAGCATAACAAAGATGAAACAATAAGCCAGATTTAGTTGCTGCTTCTCAGCCTTGGTAACTTATGAGAGTTGTCATAATTCATTGATTAATAGAACTTAAGGAGAAACAAAATCTAGTAGTGGGGACAATTGAATAAAGAAAATATATTCCTACCCAACTAACACAAAACCAATAGGAGTGCTTCTGAGCTTCAGTTTAAATAGTTTACATATTGATTTCTATACTTTTAATAAAGTGCTTTCTCATTGCTATTTATTTTACTTTATCTAAAGTTCAAGATTTATCATTCTCCTCAAGTAGGCTAATGGGTAACTAAGAGTTAAGATGTTTTCCACTTCCCAGCAATTTACTGGCACCAGGTCTTGTACTTCTCGGTTGAAAAGTGAGAAACTGCATTTTTAAAACTAAATGATAAATATTTTACTTGGTTGAATAACTAGGGTCTTCAGTAGGGAGTTAATCTATACTGGTGGGTCTGCCAGATATTTTATATGAATTAGTATTCACCTGAATGTTAATTCCAACACGTAGGAATTTTTGATAGATGAGGAAACAGGGTTGAAGAAATTGAAAAAAAGAGGAGTGAGGTCAACACAGTTGTCAATAGTGAAGCTTAGGCTCGGGTCCAGGAATCTCCACTGTCTACTCCAGACTGCTTCCTGAAGATAGAACCCCACGGCTAGTAGTTTCTCATAAGTCTGCACAAGCCTTTCTCCATATGCTCCAGAAATCCTAACTTCTCCAGTATGCCTCAGTCTTCAGCATAAAGAACGTGTTAACAGCCTGCTGTGAGTCAACACCCATGTTCCCCCAGAGTAGGAGTGAGAGGTCAGCCGCTGGAGCTTCAGCTGCCAAAGTGTTCTATTTTTTTTTAAAGAAATGAAATTAGAGTGGAAATTTGGGAATTCCCAGGCCACGTGGCCTCTATAGTGCTCCATCTGTCAAGATTCAGAGAGAGTTGCTTGTGCAGACTTCAAAACCTGCCATTCATTTGTAGGCTTTGCATCATTTCTTCTGGGAAAACTCATTGCAGAATTCCAAGTACTACTGATTTCATCTTCCGAGTCCTAAATCAAGAGCCTTACTGTCAAACTTCCTGTGCAAGCATAATTTAAAAATCTATTTCTATACCACCTTTACCTGCAATCCTACAAACTGTGCTCACATGTAGAAAATAATTTGTTTTTAATTTTTTTAATTCTATTTGAATTTTGCCATCTGTGATAGTCCCAAAGAGATGTTGAGATTTGGAAAGGAAACTGTTTTTCCCAGATTTTTCTAGAAACATCCCTGGTGACTTTATGTCAGGGTCAGCCTAATACTAATAATCATGTAATTCTATTCTCTCAGTCCCAGCAGAGATCTCATGAGCTTTTCTAAATTAATAATAAAAACCACCAAAATCTCTTAGAAATCAATATGCCTCCAGTGGAACAATTTAATTGTTACTAAGGCTACAAGTCTACCCAGTTTCTGTTAAAATAATGAAAACTAGCAGGGGAAAGAGTTTACTTAAAATCAGTTTTCTTAACTTTTCTAGAGGCCTAATGATTTTGTTTTAGCTAACAAAAATTAGATTCACGCATTTCTTAGAGCTACAGTTAATGTGTTACTCTTTCTCCCCTCTCCTTAAATATAGATCAGATCAAACATGGAGAGGGTTCTGTGTAACGCTCTATAATCAGGAAGAAAGGACACGCAACTGTTTGCATATAATGCATATTATAGATTTGTTGTTTATCATCTACTGTGGTCATATTAATTAGATACTTGTAAGAATTTTCCCATTTGTTAGGTTTTCTTTTTTTCTTTCATGGATGCACAAACTTCCAAGCATAGATTTTATAGTTTACCAAGACCATGTTTGAAGTTAATTAGTCCATACCAAAACTAGCAGTATCAAACTCTTAACAGTTTCTAAATTTCCTAGAAAATTTTCTTTGCCCAAATAAAGACAACAGTCTGACTTTGAAGTTATACTACAAAGATCAAATTTAAAAATTGAGAAAAAAAATACCTTGCAGAGAATCTACTTTTTCTGGTCTTGACCAGAGTTTTCCCTTTCTATCACCATGGATCATTCCTGAATGTCTGCTTCATTCGGAGATGACAGGCTTTGTTAAAATGACAAAGCTAAGACATATTGATTCATTTTTTTTCTGTTTTTCTCTTTGATATCTTCATTCCATGCGAAAAAAAAAAGACCTTGTGATTCATACCTGTCATGGTTCCTTTCGTGTAATAACTTGGATGGGTAATGTTCTCAGCAATAATCATGTCAAAATATGAATGAATAACTGCCATAATTCTACTTCTTGACAGATTTAAATAAAATGTCACATGAACATAAAGTCATTTTTCATTTTTTCTTGTGAATGATGCACAATGAGGATAAGCTTTCAAATAATCTACGTGAAAAGTGAATACAAAATTACTGACTTTTCATCTATCCCTTTTATCTCGAGCATACTTCTAATCAAAGCATAACAAAAAAAAGAAAAGTTATGAGTCAATACATGTGCGTGTACAGTTTCATAACTGCATAGAAACGCATTAAAGAGAATATTCCTTTCAGATTTATTCATTAAAAGAAATAAAACAAAAAAAGACGGACAGACATAGAAACATTGCACCCATTTGTGGAATATAAAGTAACAGAATGGGCGACTAACACCGAAGAACAGTAGAGGTAAGTACCAGGAGGATTACTTCACAGCTTAGAAGCTGGCCTCACTTGCTGAAAGGTAGCTCAGATATAAAAGGGACCACCAGTAAAGGGTGCTAGGAGGGCCCATTTGGGATGGGGGATGCAGGCTGAAAGTAGACTATAGACCGAACATGATGGCCACTCAATACCTCTATTGAAAACCACAACACCCAAAAGGAGACACACACAGAAAGAGAGAGAGAGAGAGAGAGAGAGAGAGAGAGAGAGAGTGTAAAAGGGAATGCCCTGCCACAGAGGCAGGGTGGGGTGGGGGAGGGTCAGGTGGGGGTGGTGGGAGGGATGCTCGTACCATTGGTGGTAGAAAATGGGCACTGGTGGAGGGATGGGTACTCGACCGTTGTATGACTGAAACACAACCATAAAAGTTTGCAACTCTGTAACTGTATCTCACAGTGATTCACTAATAAAAAATTAAGAAAAAAAAATTAAACAGTGACTGGAAGAAACAGGGATTTGGTCCTAATTCCAATATGAAGTCACATTATTATTTTGTGGAAATCATTTCTTTTCTTCAACCTCACCTCACAGGGAGTTTGTGTAAAGCCAGAGCTGGCACTAGTTGTACTCTGCATATGACCTGTGTTTGTAGGTAATAGTTTACTAGATCAGAGCCACACTCTGTAACACCAATTGCATCACAATATTGGTTGTTGCAATTAAGACATTTTAATTTTCAAATAGATTAAAAATGATACACAAAAATGCATGTTTGATATTTGAACTTATACCCCATGATCTTATTCTTTTGTAAATCACTTAGAATTTTCTATGTTCATAATATAACAACCTTTAATATAGGCACATTTACTTTTCTTCCCTACCAATCTGAATGCATTATGTTTCTCTACCATAACTATTGCACTTCTAGTACTGCTGGTACAATGATAGATAAAAATTATAGCACTGCACTGTAGCACTGTCATCCGGTTGTTCATCAATTATGCCCAAGCGGGCACCAGTAACGTCTCCATTGTGAGACTTGTTTTTGGCATATCGATACGCGACGGAGAGTTTGCCAGGCTCTGCTGTGCAGGCAGGATACTCTCAGTAGCTTGCTGGGCTCTCTGAGAGGGATGGACGAATTGAACCCGGGTCGGCCGTGTGCATGGCAAACGACCTACCCGCTGTGCTCTCGCTCCAGTCCAGTCAAAATTATGGAACCAGATATTTTTACTTTGTTCCTGATCATAGAAGGAAGGCATGCAGTCTTCGTTTGATGTAACACTAAGCAACACTACATATTTGTTAGGAAACATGAAGTTGTTTAAATATGAAGTCATTTAATAGATTTGCTAAAATGAATGGACATGGAGAGTATTATACTGAATAAAACAAGTTGGAGGGAGAGGGACAGAGATAGAATGATCACACTAATTGGCAGGATTTAAAAAACAAAAAACATGGTAAGTGAATAATACCCAAAGATAATAGGAACAAGAGCCAGGAGGACTGGTCCATGGTAGGAAGCTACATGGCACAAATAGGTAAGAGGAGTGCAGAGAAGGGATCAGTATGACAATAATACTTGGAAATGATTGCTCTGTTCAACTGAGTGCTGAAAGGAGGTAAAGTGATACACATGATGTCCTTTCAGTAAGAATATTGAAACTGCAGTGTCTAGAAAGGGAAAACAAGAGAGGGAAAGAGAGAGGTAGAGAGAGAGAGAGGTATCTGCATAGAGTGGGGAAGGACAGTAAAGGGGTTTGGGTGGAAGAGAAACTGGGGATATTGCTGGTGTGAAATGTGCACTGGTGAAGGGATGAGAGTTGGAACACTGTATACTGAAACTCAATCATGAACAACATATGTATATATGTATATATACATATATATATAAATCTTACAGTGATTCAATTAAGATGGGTACTTGACCACTGTATAACTGAAATGCAAGCAAAAAAGTTTATAAGTCTGTAACTGTACCTCATGGTAATTCACTAATAAAATGTTTTTTAAAAAAGATGTTTCAAATATAATATAAATTAATAAAATTATTGCCTTTTGAAGAAAAATATATCAGCCCTTTTTCAGGTTGAATAAAAGTTATTTTTTTAATTTATTTATTTTATTAAATCAACATGTGGAAAGTTACAAAGTTTTCAGGCTTATGTCTCAGTTACACAATGCTCGAACACCCGTCTCTTCACCAGTGCCCATATTCCACAACCAAAAACCCCAGTATACCTCCCACTCCCCACCCCCCACCCCCGCCTGTGTAGCTGATAAATTTCACTTCATTTTCTCTTTACCTTGATTATATTCCATATTTCACACAAAATTCACTATTGCTGTTGGAGTTTCCCCCAAAAAATAGCCCTGCTTACAAGGAAGCATTTGATAATTAGTTTTCCATTGCTGAGAATGTCTCTTGAATATGAAGGTTTGGGATTTCTATATTTTAGAATTTTGGTAACTAGGTCCAGGGAGATTTATGTTAGAAATTGCATCATTTCCCTTCCTGGGGCAGCATGGGACAATGACTTGGTTCTAAGCCTCAGTACAGTCTTATGAGATGTCTTTAATGAAAATATTTTAGTTATTTAGATTTACAACATTTTATTATCTGATATCAACCACACCTGCAGTTTTATCTCCCACAATGGCTGCTACACTTGCAATTAACAAGCCCACTATCTAACATCAAGCATATTCTTTACTTTCCTTCAATATACCTTGCACTCTCCTAAGTACACTTTGCCTTACAAACCTTCTGTGCATTTTCCAAATTTCCGGTTATTTTCAGTGAATGGGAAAGTCTCACTGTGTTACTTCTCTCTATCACTATTTTACTACCACTTCACAGGCTAAATTAGAATTGATTGGTCATTGTTAGCAGCAGAGTCTTCCCATTCACCCGACTTGATTGTAATGTAACTGAGTGCTTCCATGCTAAGCTTAAGAGCAACTCGGCTGTGCAGTCTCTGAAGTTTCTTTCATCTCCAAGATTCTATGAGTCTTTAATATCTTAATGTGACTAAAACCTTTTAAACTTTAAAGAGCATTCACATCAATCATCCTATTGATCTTAACTGTGAAGAAAATAGATCAGGGACCATGATGTCTATTTTACAGAGATGGAAACTAGTGTCTAAAGAGTTAAATTAAATTTTCTAAAATCATGTCATAGATTAGAGTCAGAAAGTTTTTAACATGTCTAACATTCAATTTTTTTATTCTAGTGTTTTTCTCATACTAATTTTGTTTTCATTTTAATTGTTGGTTTCTTTAACCATGTTCTGATTGAATACATATTGCAGAAGCATATATTTTTCCTAAAATGAATCAAAACACATAAAGAAAGTAACAATGTCAAATATATGCCTATATAAAGGGATAAAATAATGTGATATTTAGTAATGCAATTAAGTAAACACTCAATAATGTGATAAAAATTTTTATATATCATACTCATAGGTTTCTATAAATCATCTGAAGCAAATTCAGCAGCAAAAACAGTTGAAATTTGTTCTCAAATTTTAGCTTGCTCCACTCAGAGGATCAATGTCAGTGATTTCCTATAGGAATAACTTGATACCCAAAGCAATCAAGAAGAGTTTTAAGTGCAACAGACCATCAATCTTTAGAAAAGAATTTCTGGAAAGATCATTCTGTCTGGCATCTCTGAATAATAATTTAGAGTTTGAGAATCCACCATTTAAAATGTTACAATTGCTTAGTTTGTACACTAGTAATATGACTAGGGAGTCTTTAACTGAACATCTGAACAGAACTGGTTCCTTAATTGTCATTCCATCATCAAACCAGGGAAATAGTCCTGGTTCTCACAGTAAGGAAAAAATGTCATAAACTTTACTTTGTAGGTCATAGTTGGCAAAGTATTAATGTTATAAAATTTGTTGTTTGACAATTGCTCATGCTTCTATAATATACAAAATACTAATTTTATGGAATTTGGGCAAAAGATTAGTCACTGACATTCTTTTGTTATCTTTTCCTCATTCTGCTAAGGTTACCTTTCACAATGGTAAAGATTAAATCTAACCACAAGCATTAAAATGATGGTTATTCAGGATCATATCAGTCAGGAAGTCAATAGGGCCCAAGAAATACAACTTATGTTAAAAATGGAAAATCAAAGAATGAGCAAAAAGTTTGAATAGATTTTTCTCCAAAGAATACATATATATGCCCCACAGACGTGAAAAATTTCTCATCCTCACTTACTATTAGAGCAATGAAAATCAAACCCATAATGAGCGATCACCTCACAACTGTGAGAATGACTATCACCCAAAAGACATAAATAATAAGTGTTAGGGAGCAGGTAAAGAAAGGGAATCCTTGTACATTATTCGTGGAATTATAAATTAGTGTAATCTCTATAGAAAATTATATGAGTTTTTTTTCTTTCATGAAATACACTGAATTAAGCAAAGGCTAAAACACTCCATGATTTTAGCCTCAGTAGTTTGTGCAGTTATTCAGTTCCAGTGTCAAGGAAAATAGAAACAAAACCAATCCAACTTTATTATATCAAGTTGAAAAGCTTCTGCACCGTGAAACAAATCGCTAAAACAGAAAGGCATCTTACTCAATGGATTTGTCCATCACATAATTTGACAAAGGGCTAATGTCCTTTGTATATATAGCACTCACAAATCTCAATGACAACAACAAAAGAAATCACAAATTTGGGGGAAGAACTAAATAGATACGTCTCAAAAAAAAAAAGACACATAGATGTTCAACAGATAAGTAAAAAAAATTCTTATCATCACTTTTTATCAAAGAAATGCAACAAAACTGATACATCAACTCATACCAATGGGAATGGTATTGATCAAAAAAAAAAAATCAAGTGTTATTCCGTATGTGGAGGAAAAAAGTACTCTCATTTCCCTTTGGTAAGAATGTAAACTGGTTCAGTCACTGTGAAAAGCACTGGATATTTCTCAAAATCTAAAAATAGCACTCACTCCACAAAAGGAGGATCAGAGAGAGAGTCCAGTGATTGCGTGCTTGCCTTGCACACAGCTGAACTGGTTTTGATATGTAGCACTCCATAGAGTCACCCAAGCCCCACCAAAAATGATTCCTGAGAACAAAGACAGAAGTACACCCTGAGCACTGCTGGGTGTGGCCCCCCAAAAAATGAATAAATAAAATTCAAGTAGCACTACTATTTGTATGATCCACCAATTCCAAGCTTAAGTATATAACCTAAGAACACAAAAACATTATTCAAAAAGATATACGAATAGTATAGTTATATTCATTGCAGTGTTATTTATAATAGCCAAAATCTGGGAACAACCCAAAAGTCCAGCAACAGATGAATAGATAAAGATGTGATTTATATATACACATTGTTATACTATTTAATGAGAAGATTAATTCTTTTTTATGTTTTTGGGTCACACCCTGCAATGCACAGGGGTTATTCCTGGTTCATGCACTTAGGAATTACTCCTGGCAGTAATTCCTTGGGGAACCATATGGGATGCTGGGAATCAAACCTGGGTCGGCCGCATGCAAAGCAAATGCCCTATAGGCTGTGTTATCTCTCCAGCCCTGAGAAGGTTAATCCTTGCCTTTTGCTTTGACATGGATGGAACTAAAGATGCTAAACTAAATAAGTCAGAAAGAGAAAGACAAATGCCAGCTGATTTTAGTTATGTGGTACAAACAAATCAAAAGAACAGGCAATGGCTGGCGAAAGCAAGTCTTAGACTGCTGTCATAACTGTCAGAACTGAGGGGAGATAGGCCAAAGTGTTCTGAAAGGGTCCAGAGAAATATAGCAGAGGGACATTGACATGGCAATGGATGTGGTGTGGTAACATTGTACCCCTAAAATATGTAAACATCAAAACATCAAAACTCTTCTAAATCAATGTTACATCTATAAAAGAAAAACAATAAAATAGTTTCTGATTTTTTGGCCACACCTGGTAAGGCGCAGAGAATACTTCTGGCTATGTGCTCAGGGTTTATACCCAGAAGAATCAGTGGTGCCAGGGATCAGTCCAGGCCTCTCACATGCAAAGCATTCACTCATCTCATTGAGCTATCCTCTTACACCCTAAAAAATATTTTTGATGGAAATTGTGTATGATCTGGTGATTCTATAACTGATCATTTATCTAAAGGATAGAAAACCCTAGAGGGGTTAAAATGTTTTCCTTGAAATGATCACTCTGGACAAGAATTGAGGGCTAAAAGTAGGTAAAGGGATCGGGGCTGGAGTAATAGCACAGCGGGTAGGGCGTTTACCTTGCACACAGCCGACCCGGGTTCGATTCCCAGCATCCCATATGGTCCCCTGAGCACCGCCAGGAGTAATTCCTGAGTGCATGAACCAGGAATAACCCCTGTGCATCGCCAGGTGTGACCCAAGAAGCAAAAAAGAAAAAAGAAAAAGTAGGTAAAGGGATATACATGATAACCATATAGTACCTGTACTGCGAAGCATATGACCAAAAGGGGGAAAAGGAAAAGAGAGAGAGAGAGAGAGAGAGAGAGAGAGAGAGAGATCTACCATAGAGGCATACATAAGGAGGGGTGGAAGGAGGAAAATTGGGGATATTGATGGTGGGAAATCTACACTGGTGAAGGGACAGTTGTTGGAATATTGTATGACAGAAACCCAATCATGGACAACTTTGTAATCATACAAAGATGTGTGATCTACAAGTAGCATCTCATAGTGATTTACTGAAAAAATATATTTTGGGGGCAAGATGTTTTCCTTGTTTGCAGCTGATCCCAGTTTGATCCCCAGCACTGGATATTATCTCCTGAATGCCACTAGGATTACCTCTGTGTTCAGAAGTGATCCCTGAATGCAGAGCAAAGAATAAGTCCTATGCACGGCAAAGTGTGAGCCAAAGTCCTAAATAAATAAATAGATAACATTTTAAATATTTTTCCATCCTTATGTTTCTTTCAAGAATATTTTCAGGAGTCAAAGCATGAAATCAATCTAGATTCCCACTGATAATTAGCAAATGACTGGATAAAGAACTTGTGGGTAGATATACTTAAGAGGATACTACTCTGGCATTACAAAAATATGAAATCATGGCTTTGGGGTTTAAATGGATTAGACTTTATATTATTATGCTAAGTGAAATAAGTAATGAAATATCCTAACCAGTTGGTTTCACTCAGATGTGGAATATGAATAAGACAAACAAACTGGAAAAAAAAATAACTCGGTGAAAATTATAGAGTTACCAGAGAGAAAGGGGTCGGGGTGGAGGAATGAATAGAGTAAATGGTGGGATGGTGATGGAACTTCACTTCTGATTGTTAATTCTCTACATAGATAGAAGTGTTATGTCATACCTTTGAAATTCTATAATATTAAACTAATGAAAATCAATTAAAGGGGAAAATGAAATAATACAACATTATAAATATTTTATGTTCATTTTCACAACCAGCAAATTTTAATGTAAAAAATACATTAAAATACAAAACTAAATTTTTCTATATCATAAATTATAATACAAAAGTTGGAAGATTAAAAAGTTAGAGTTTATTTTACAATTCAAGTAAGAATAATTAATAGTTCCTTCACAATTATGCCTCAGAAAATCAAGTACTTCAGAATCAGCATAACTAAAGAGGTAAAAGACGTATACAAAAAAAAAGAAAAGAAAACAACTACAAAATGCTACTTCAAGAAAAAATGAGGACTATAAGCAGGTACAAACTTGGTGGCGCTGGAAGGAGAAAAAAAAAAGAGAGATTTGTGTACTTGGAACAGCGGGACACTTGGGCAGTCTCGGGCCGGGGCCAATACTGGTGCACGCACGCTCCACCGAGACTCGACCCGGGCGGCCACACTTTGGTGTGGACGCTTTGCTGCTGATTGACCACGATCCGGAGGCCAGCTAGACTACTTTTGGTCTTAGAAAGTGCTTGCAGCCATGTCTCTAGACTGTGAACTAAGCTATTGTCCCATACTACCCCAGGAAGGGAAATGATGCAATTTCTAACATAAATCTCCCTGGACTTCATTACTAAAATACTGAAATACAGAAATCCTATATTTCTGTATTTTAGTAGCAGCCGCATGACTTTATATCTCTTTGGTAGTGGCCGCGCGACTTCATATCTCTTCATTCTCAGCAATGGAAAACTAATTATTAAATGCTTCCTTGTCAGTAGGGCTGTTTTTTTTTTTGGGGGGGGGAAACTCCAACAACAATAGTGAGTTTTGTGTTGAAATATGAAATATAATCAAGGTAAAGAGAAAACGGAGTGAAATTTATCAGTTATTGCAGGTGGGGGTTGGGGGCTGGGGGTGGGAGGTATACTGGGGTTTTTGGTGGTGGAATATGGGCACTGGTGAAGGGATGGGTGTTTGACCATTGTATGACTGAGTCATTAACCTGAGAACTTTGTAACTTTCCACATGGTGATTCAATAAAATAAATAATTTTTAAAAAAATAAATAAAGTTATATAGAGAGCCTCATATGTTAAAAAAAAAGAAATTAAAGAGGACACAAGGGAACAAGGGAAAGGATTGGGTGGAATAAAATCACCAAAATTCTCATGGATTGGGAGGAAGGAGAGGAGTGGCATCACCAAAATGGCAATACTTCCCAAAGCATTATGCAGATTGAATGCAGTCCCTATAAGGATACTCATAACATTTTTCAAAGAAATACATCAAATACTCATGAAATTCACATGGAACAGTAATCCCCCACGAATAGCTAGAGTAAGCCTTCTTTTTCCTAAGGACACATCACCTTCACTAACTTCGAACTGTACTACAGAGCAGTAGTCATTAAAGCAGCATGAATTGGAATAAGAACGGACTCCCCGGTGAGACTTAAAAGGACAGGCTAAATTCACCTGGCACTACACCCTTATAGTCACACTACATCAATGCCACCTGGCTTAATTCACAGTCTTCTAAACTAGATCAACACATAACCACAATTACTAAATTTAGTTGGCGACCCACCTTTACACACACACACACACAAACATACACACACCCCAATATTATTATTTTGGCCTGGATACTCTAGAAATTCTAGAAATCTCTGAGGGTGGGAATCAAAATGCTAGTACTTTATTTTCAGAGCAAAATCTGGACATGGAAAAAGATAAAAGAGAAGAAAAAAAGTAAACAACAATGGCCATATTTTAAAGCAAAATGATAAGAGACAAATTCACAACACATGTATTTCTCTGAATAGGTCATCAAGAAGACCTGAATGGGAATAGGTTCCATTTACTGAACACTTACTAATAAAAGCA
This sequence comes from Sorex araneus, assembly GCF_027595985.1. Lineage (NCBI taxonomy): Eukaryota > Metazoa > Chordata > Mammalia > Eulipotyphla > Soricidae > Sorex > Sorex araneus. The sequence goes on along the minus strand of NC_073303.1, from coordinate 301,815,661 downwards.
GTTTTGAATCTACATCATTCCAAAAGGAAATGTAATTTAGAAATTTCTGAAGTTCAATATTCTTCTAATAAATTTCTCAATAAGGTATAATATTCAATAAATAAATGAACCCTCAAAGCAATCCTTTTCAATTTTAAAAAAGGAAGATTATATGATTGATTTAATACTCAAAGAAAATATCAAGGAAATTAATATTTTCTAAACCTGAAGTCAGAGAACTCCAGACATAAAATATGCAAAAGAAAAATCACCTCAAAGGAATTTCAAATTGAAACCTTTCTTTTTGATCTAAAAAGTTATCTTGATTGTAGCAATAAATATTCGTGAAAATTTGAAAGTCTAATATTTACTTGGCTAATTTTTTCTCAGCAAGTGAACACTTCTGGAAGAGTTTTCTTTGCCTAGGCCTGCAGCTATTTAACAATCTACCACACATATACATTCTCAAAGAAACAAATTTCTTGAGCATGTTTCTAGCCTGCAACCTCTCATCACCAATTATAACAGCCAAATAGATTTAAAAATACAGATAAAATATGAGAAAATAGTCTGAAGACATATCTGAGCCAATCTGACTCTCTTCTCTCAGGACTTAGATTGGTACACAGAGAAAATGGGTCAATCAGATTCAGACACTAGAGTCAGTATTATGTGTCTTTGAATCCGTATTTGTCTTGCTGGGGAGAGATGGAAAATCAAGTACAGGAAAGATTGCTCAGTTTAGAGAAAGATGAGTGAAATAGAGGCGTGGAGATAAGGAGCGATGATATGTGCAGGCCTGGAGTGACAAATCGGAGGAGTGTTGCATCAGATCAGATAACTTTCCCAATTTGGGACCAAGCCTTTTTAAGTAAACATGCAATTTGTCTTCTATGCCAGATAAGTTCATTTTTTACAACTGTCAAATAACCACAAACATGATGGATTAAAACAAAACAACTTTATCTCTCACATATTTGGAGGTCAGCAATCTGAAATCAGCAATAAAACTTCTCTTTTTTTGGAAGGTCTTGGGGTAAACCAGATCTAGCTTCTCGTGACTGTCAGCCTGACTTCTTTCTCCCTTGTGACTCTAATTTTTCCATATCAATCGTTGTGTCTTTCCACCTCCAACTTTTCAGTTGTTGTTCCAAGAGCAGTAATCACTTTTATTCTGCTGGATATATAGTCGAGATGTCAATGTGAACAAAAGTCATTTGCATTAAAATCAGTTTGCTGTAATTGAAAAACAATTTTAGGTTGAAGCGATAGTACAGTCGGTAGGGTGCTTGCCTTGCATGTGGCTGACCCAGGTTCAATCCCGGACATGTCATATTATTCTCTAAGCATTGCTGCCAGTAATTTCTGGGTGTGGAGCCCGGAGTAACTCTTGAGCATTGCTGGGTGTGGCCCCAAAATCAAAAAAGTGAAAAATAAAAGCAATCTTACTAGAAAAATTGTACAGGCATTGATCTTGCTGACACAATCCACAGAGAAGCGGCAGGCATTCTGGTGAGCAACGCGGCCCGGATAATGCTCCGGACCCGAATCGGGGCCAGCAACACCGGGGGGCCGGAAGGAGGAGGTGCTGCCAGCACACCTTCTCCAGATGGAGCCCTGGCGACACTGAGCAGCAACTAACACGGCTCCAGGATTCAGGACTGGGACACATCCGAGCCGCGGGGGGGCACTGGAGTGGGGCGGTGCCAGCCCAAAACTCCAAGTGGTCCCGGCCGCCGGAAGTCACGCCCTCGACCCACCCTCGGCGCCATCTTGCTGACACAATCCACAGAGAAGCGGCAGGCATTCTGGTGAGCAACGCGGCCCAGACAATGCTCCGGACCCGAATCGGGGCCAGCAACACCGGGGGGCCGGAAGAAGGAGGTGCCGCCAGCACACCTTCTCCAGATGGAACTCTGGCGACACTGAGCAGCAACTAACACGGCTCCAGGATTCGAGACTGGGACACATCCGAGCCGCGTGGCCGCTAACGTGGCCGAGCGACCTTTTCTAAAACCTGAAAACATACAATCTTTGAATGGAAAACTAATTATCAAATGCCTCCTTATTAGGGTTATCTTGTTTGGGGATATAACTCCCACAACAATAGTGAGTTTTGTGTTGAAATATGGAACGTAATCAAGGTGAAGAGAAAATAAAGTGAAATTCATCAGTTATACAGTTGGGGTGGGGGGCGGGGGGTATACCGGGGATTTTGGTGGTGGAATATGGGCACTGGGGAAGGGATGGTGTTTGAATACGGTATAACTGAGACATAAACCTGAGAACTCTGTAACTTTCCACATGGTGATAAAATTTTTTAAAAAATAAAAATTAAAAAAAAAAAGAAATTGTACAGGTATTTAGGAGTTGGTCTTACTTGCAACTGAGATTTAATCTTAGCACGTCATATAGTCCCTCAAGCATCATCGAGTGTGGCCCCAAAACAAAATAACAACTTCAAAATAGCACTAAGATTGTTAAAAATAATAGATGAAGAATACCTAGATAATTATTTTGCCCATTTTTGAGCCTTTCATAATGTTTTCTAGCAAAGGAAGCACAAAAATACCTATAATGTATGTGAATCACTGAATCATTGTCATCTCATGGCTCATCGATGTGCTCAAGCAGGCACCAATAACGTCTCCATTGTGAGACTTGTTGTCACTGTTTCGGGCATAATGAATACATCACAGGTAGCTTGCCAGGCTCTGCCGTGTGGGGGGGATACTCTCGGTAGCTTGCTGGGCTCTCTGAGAGGGACGGAGGAATCAAACCTGGGTCGGCCTCATGCAAGGCAAACGCACTACCCCCTGTGCTCTTTTTGCTACAGGTCAAAATTAAAAGAGACAGTTCACATTTAAAGAAGTCAATTTTAGGAGTTTTGTCTTTATAATAGTATACATCAAATACTACAAATACAACAACTACAATAACTGTAGTTCTCAGAAAACTCTCCAGGATGTGGACCACAACAGTATCTTAAGTGATTTGATTCCTTAGATAAGGACTACAAAATGGGATACGTTAAATTCAAATGGGGTTGCAGGGCACACACACACAAAAAAACCCTAAGACTAAATGGAGAAAAATCCATTAATGATGAATGGGAGAAAATATTTGCACACAATACATCAGATAAGGACCTAATCTCAATTTATATAAATGAATCACAATGCTCAGTAACAACAAATAGGATAATCCCTTGAAAAATGGGGAGAGAAAGGATTGGAGCAATAGTTCAGCAGGTAGGGCATTTGCCTTGCATGCCTCGAACCCGAGTTCAATTTCCAGCATCTAAATGGTTTCATGAGCACTTCCAGGAGTGATTCCTGACTGCAGAGCCAGGAATAACCCTTGAGCAATGCCAGGTGTGACCAAAAAGAAAAAAATATATATGAGGAGAGGAGATGAACACTTCTCAAGAGAACATTATAGCTGTATGAAAAAGTGTTGGTTGTTTAGGGTTGTTTAGGGTTGGTTGTTTAGGGTTGTTTAGGAAATATTCTACTTTCCTCTTCCTACTGTTAGACGTTCCATTTCTTTAATGTAAAGGACAATTTCTTGCTCATCTTTGCATGTATTCCTCCATTGCTTATTTCTGCAATAATAATCAGTTGGAGGAGGCAGAACAATAGTTCAGTGGGTGGGGGTTTGCCTTGCAGAAGGCCAATCTGAATTTGATCCCCAGGACTCCATATGGTTCTCAAGCCTGCCATAAGTGATGCCTGTGCACTCAGCAATAATCCTGGAGCACCACTGGGTTGGCCCAAGAACCAAATATAATAATAATAATAATAATGTCACTGTCACTGTCATCCCGTTGCTCATTGATTTGTTTGAGCGGGCACCAGTAACTGTCTCTCATTGAGAGACTTATTGTTACTGTTTTTGGCATATCCAACACGCACGGGTAGCTTGCCAGGCTCTGCCGAGCGGGCTCTATACTCTCGGTAGCTTGCCAGGCTCTCCGAGAGGGGCGGAGGAATCGAACTCAGGTTGGCGGCGTGAAAGGCAAAAGCCCAACCGCTGTGCTATCGCTCCAGCCCCTATAATAATAATAATAATAATAATAATAATAATAATAATAATTAGGACTGTGTAAATAAAAAATTGCTTTAAGACTGGGGCGGTGACTCACTGGTAGAGTGACTGCTTAACATGCATCTGGGTTAGACCCCTGGCATTGCAGAAAAAATAATAAAGTAGCTTCAGTGAACTAAATTAATGCTACATTTCAGCTGAATCTCCAAAATTTTTCCTTTAAAAAATACATGCAATCTAATAAAGTCAAGAAATTTTGGGAAAACTAGAGGAAGTGCTGTGTCAAACAGACATAAAACCTGGTTCTTTAGAATAAACTTGACACATATTTCTTGAATCTATTTAACACCTATGCTAGGATAGAGATAACATCTCTTCTCTAGAGGCATTTGCAAACACATAGAAGAAACAAGGGAATCTCAGGGGAGTGATAAAATGCATTAAGATGTCAATACTCCAAAATAGGACACCATGTGTAATACCAATAACTTGCCAGTCCTCAATAAATTATTTACAAATTAAAAAGAGTTGTCATACACCATGTATAATGTCATAAGACAATTACATTGAGAGTAACAGTCTACAGGACTTCAGTGGTAGGTAATAGAGATTGAATCGGGTGATACTAGAAAGGAAGAGGGTAAAAACTGGAACAGCTATATAGTTTTTAAAGTGATATAAATGAACACATAGAGAAAACAATTTGCACTTAACAGGCATCTATTTCAAAACCAAGGATGGAGATCAAATTAATGGATGCTAATACTAGAAACACTAGTTGGGGAGAGATTACATAAAGTCTTGCTCTGCACCAGTACAACTATCAGCCAGGCTAAGAATTCCTTAGGTTCAAATTCCAATTCATAAACTAACTAGATGCAGAACTTGCGCCAATTCACTCAACCATGTTTGTTTTTTTTATATAAACATCAAAACAAAAGGGGAAAAGTTCTAAAATCAGCTTAGAAAACTTCTAATCCTGTCAAATATAATTGACATTTTTAGATTTTAAAATAATAAAATTATTTCAATTATTGTAAATTTGTTTTTTTCATAAACCTTCAAAATATTTATTTTAAGATCAATTAAGAAATTGTCATTCTTTTTAACTTATTTCTATGCTATTGGATACAGAGTATCCACATAACTATTCTTAAGAACTCTATCACATTGTTTTTAATTTGTATTTCCCTGAAGTAATTAAATTGAACATTATTTTGTTTATTTATAGGTCTTTTTTATTTAAATATATAAAATACTTATTCATGTCTTTTGCTCCTTCTGCCATTTTCACTTTATTACTGACCTGAAGGATACTTTGTATATTTTACATTAAAAATTTTTCAAACTTTTTCTTTGCAAATGTTTTCTTTCCGTTTATAGCATGTTACTTTTTTGTAGTGTAAGATGAAGGGAAATTATTCATTATAGGGTAAAGTGTATCATTCATTTTATGTGGTATGTTACTTTTATTTTCTTAAATAATGGTTTTATTTTCTAAGGAATTAAAGACATTTCCTCATTAAAAAAAATAGTTAACATTTTACAAATTATATAGCCTGCCTAGACTAAAGCTGTTTTAGTATGAGAGTCCTATACAAGTTGATTTTTCTATGTAAACAATTATCCTACATAATTACGGAACATTTTCCCCTTTATTTAAATATGAGAAGCTAGCTGGAGCGATAGCACAGCAGTTGGGCGTTTGCCTTTCACTCAGCCGACCCAAGTTCGATTCCTCTGCCCTTCTTGGAGAGCCAGGCAAGCTACCGAGAGTATGGAGCCCTTACGGCAGAGCCTGGCAATCTAGCGGTGCGTATTGGATATGCCAAAAACAGTAACAACTAGTCTTACAATGGAGACATTACTGGTGCCCGCTCGAGCAAATCAATGAACAATGGGATGACAGTACTACAGTGCTATTTAAATATGAGGGTTTATAAAGTTGTTCATAATACAATTGCTACTGATATTCAACATTCCATACCAATCCCACTGTCAGTGTGACCTTTCTTCCAATATTGTCTCCATTTCCCAACCACCCCCAAGCCTACCCCTTAGCAGGAAAAAAAAATTATTGCCAGTTGTGACTAAACAACTAATGGAATTATAAAAAATACTTCAGTAAAAGAAAATTTGTGAAAATTGTAATATCTCACCATGGAGTCTGAGCAGCTCGTTGCTAGTTGAGCCTTCTGTATTATTGTTTATTGAGTGTAGTTAGCTTCTATGTTACTTTCCCATCAAATTTGATGTGCTCCTACCGGGATGCCAGTATTGTAGAATTTGTAGGTGTCAAGCAACCATGAATGCGGTGGAGCACTCCATAAAAAGCAGGATATGTAACTGGGCAAGGAGTTTAGACGGCAATGGTTGTGGGGTGTGAGTATGGCAGTGGGGGCTGTGGGAATAAAGATATGGGGGGGTGAAGAGGAAGCTGTTCACCACCATTCCAAGAAGACCCCAAAGTTCTCAGCCTGAAAACTCTTGTACCTGGAATTTTCATCAGTTTGGCATGTCTGTAGACTTCGGTCATGAAGCATTAGAGCTGGGCCATTGGCATGATGGCAGTTGTGGGATGTGGGTATGGCTTCTGGGAAATATTCAGCAGAGTGGGGACTCAGCCCAACACCTCCACAATGGTATTCAGTCAGGAGATCAATGTACCTTTATTTACATCTCTTCTAATATTTAGTTATGAGTCTGTACAACTGGGCTGATGGATGAACTTACATGATGCAGTTGTAGAACTGTGTAATATTTTCTTCACACATCACTGCCAAAGATATATATGTCTGCTTTAAAGATTTCCCTTTTTTCATGAATGTGATTCAACATCCTTTTTTCTGTCGCTCCATTTAAATTTCTGCAGTGTTGGGGCTTGAGAGACAGTATGGGGTGAAGGCACATGCATTGCATATCATTGCTCCCAATTTAATCCTCAGCACCATGTGGTCCTCTGAGCATCACTGGATCCAGCCCAAAGTATTGCATTGCTGGTTCCTGGTCCCATAACACCAAAGAAGCACTGCATCCCCATGCCATCATAGTGAGCCACCAGCCTGATTGGCTGAGAATTGCCAGGATTGACCCCCACCCCACCCCACATTCACGATCCCCTGAGCATAATCTGGGAGATTTTCCAAAAAATTTTTCGAATAATGACACATTGCTTTAATCACAACTATTTTTCTATTAAGTCTTGATACCTGCTATAATATACCCCTTAGTATTATCAAACTCCATTAAGGTACAAAGATTCAGGTACACATATAACATTGATCTGGCCAATAAAAGAAATACGTTTCCTCTTCCATAGAACCAAATTGTTTCATGGAAGAATGCAGTTACTATTGGTAATTAGTATATCTCAGAGCTCATATACTGACAAATGTTTTTGCCATCCATATAATAGAAAAAGGAAAGTAAATGTCAAGATAATATCAACTTGATAACTCTAATCCAAGATGATGCATACGGCCTTTGTGAACAAGTAAAGTTTGAAAGATGTGTTCAGGAGGAGGTATCTCAAAACTGATTCTATCAAAAGAAATACTTAGGATGACCACACAGACCAAGTTGCTAAGGATAGAAATCTGTGCAGTTTTCTTTTGACCACTGACACGGAAAAGGATGTAAGATATCATATAAAAACAAAATCTTGAATAAGATTCTGGTTTATTCTGGTATCTAGGCCAGATATAGCAATCTTCCCCTTGTTCAGGTGTGGATTTTTTTTTTCCAAGTCATAAATCTTTTCACTCACTCATGTGCCACATTTTTTTTCTAAAGATTAGACGATGAATGGAATTAGAGTTGAAAACATAATTCTCCTTGAAAAACCAAGCAAATTTAGGAAGCTAGTGTTAATGGCTGCAGCTGGGCTGTAAAGGCATGACAGGGCTTGGAGCAACAAGAGCGTAAACGCCAGCAGGAGAACACTTGGTGAGCGAGTGACATCTTCTCTTCCAGCAGCGCTCTTGGCTAAACGGAATGTTGTGCTCTAAACCAATTACTTCAAGTCTATTTGTGAAACTCCGTTGGATACATGTTTTTTTATAAACAATGGCTGGAGGTAAATCTGACAAAACAGATATGATCATTTGTATTTTTTTAGTTATGCAAAACTTTTAAATCAAGAAATGGAAAATAAGAAAAATATATTATTTTACACCCCAAATTTTCTTGTCTGTTTAATTGAATAAATTAATATATTCAATACATATATTTTTATGCTTCTAAAAGAAGCATACCTCTAAACTGTTCCAGTGACCAGCTTACTTCCAGGGCCTTTCAACTGCTACTAAATAGAAATTCGTAACAAAGGAATTTAAATAAGTTGCCCAAAGTCTTCAATATTAAACATAACAAATAAGGCACAGCAAAGCCTCTGCTCGAGGGATCAAGATGTTAACACACTTGGAAACAGAGGAAATTCCTCCTTGATATTTTCATACATTGACAGAATAATCGAGGTATAATTGAATACACTTGAGGTATAATTCAAGAGTCAGTGAGCTATAAATTAGGCAATCACCTTGACTTTGGCTATAAGAAGGTAGTCATAAGAGGATAAAAATTAGAATTGTTTTCAAATAATTTACACCAAAAGATGATGGAAAGTTTGTGACATTGTGGCAAACCACCCCCATAACCATGCCACTGGACTCTGCACCAGGGGTGCCCCAGAAGGGGACGGGTGAGAGCCCTCCCCATCCCAAGGGACACAGCCCCAGCAGCCAACTTCCAGTACCCAGCTGCTGCCACACTCCAGGCTGCTTTCCACATACTCTGGTCGAATCTCATGCCTGAGTGAACATATTCCTGGACTGAGCAGCCTTGGGAAATATATATATATATATATATATATATATATATGAATGTATGTATGTATGTGGGTATATATATGTGTATATATATATATATATACATATAATATGCCTCTCGGAGATCTCAGCAAGCCACTGAGAGTATCTTGCCCCCAAGAAAGAGCCTGGCAAGCTCTTTTGATATGCCAAATCGTATATTTTGGTGTATTAGATATGCCAAATAAAATAACAATAACAGGTCTCGTTCCCCTGACCCTGAAAAGACCCTCCAATTGCTGGGGAAAATGAGCAAGGAGAGGCTGCTAAAATCTCAGGGCTGGGATAAATGGAGATGTTATTGGTGCCCGCTCAAGTAAATCGATGAACAACGGGATGACAGTGATACAGTGATACAGTAATTGTGGCAAAGAGAATTAAGGCCTAAGGATTCTGAAGGCCTATGTACAGGATAAACAGAATAAATCTTTCCACTCTTCTTTGGCTTGGTTTGTTTCGGGGCTGCCTGCAAGTTGCTCAGGGCTTATACTTGACTGGGCTTAGGAACCCACTGGGGGTACTTGGGATCAAACCCAACTGGACCCGTGAAAGGCAAACTCCCTACTTTTTATACTATTGCTCGTGCCCCTCACTCCACTCTTTTGGGATAATTTTTTAACCTTATTCCACTGCATTCACTCTGATTGATATCTATTTCTCCCAGGTATTCCCACCTCCCATCTTTAAAGAAAAATCATCGCTGATCGTCCCAGAAAAACCCATCTATGGTCCAGGAGAACAGAAAATGTCTCACCCATTGAAATAAAATTGAAAGTCAAATTTGTATGCATTTTAGGAAACTACTCTCTGTTAAGATCTTCTTTCTTCTCTTTTAGGCACCATGGTTTATAAAACTGTCACTGATAATGATCTGGCTTCAACCATTGTCATTGTTGCGCCATCCCTTCCCCCAGAGTAGAGTGTCAGTGTTACCTTGGCTCGTGTCCCCCACCAAGTCTCCCCTCTCCCTTGGTAAGCTTCTTACTGAAGGCCAGTTCTCAGTTTCTGCTGCCTTTGGGCATTTGTTATTTAGTTACTATCTTTCTTTATATCCTCCATAGGAGAGAGATCTGCTACGCCCACAGCTGTGACACCTGTGTAGCTGTAGCAAAATGCTGCTGCGCTGGAGGTCTGCAGATGAGAGGTTGAGTTGGGAACTCCCCGGAGTGGGGCCTCAGGCAGTTCCCCTACAATCTGTGGTCATCACGTGACCTGATAACACCAGAAACTGCTGGAGCACAAGACAACCTTGGTTTTGCCTTAGCTTAACTATCTGTGCCTTTCTTCTGTGCATTACTTATCTGTGCATTCGTATTGGAACAGTATGAGCGTTTCCTGATCAGGATGTTGCCGACACCACAGGCCGGCCAGAATTAGATGACTTAATATCTGGAGCCCCCCTTTTCCTTTTGTTCAAGCACCTGTCTCAGAAGCATAGTAGAATGCTGGAGACGCCTCATTGGGGTTTTTCTAAACAAAGCTGAGGATAAAAAAAGCTGTTCTTGGAAATCAAAGCAACAGACGAAATGAAAGTAAAAACAAAGGTGTTGCAGAAATCACAGCATAGTGAGACAAAAACATTTCCAGAAAGAAGAGTTGGCTAAGATTCCCTGCAGGGACACAATATTTTGGGAGAGCGATGGCGGGCTTTGCCGCCACGTTGCTCCCCCCTGCAGTAAAAGATTACCTAGACCCACCCCCCTTTTTACAGGAGCTAACGACAACATTGGGAGTAGATGGGTAAACTATGAAGGGAAACGACGGTTGTTTTCAGAGCTCCCATTTATGGCTAGATTAGCTAGATGAAGAAAACTCTGGTGTTTATTTAAACCTTTTGCAATATATTATAACAAATTTCTGACGGGAGAAAGGGCTTTAAGCACTTAATGCTTAAACTGACATGGATGTGATCATTGGCGCGAAACAGACATTTCAAAGAACCTTAGCCTTACCCTAGCTTTACGGGAAAACCACAAGAGGTCACAGAAGCGATATGCGGAATTAGCTCATACTGTATTGTACTTCGTTAATAATTTTTCTGCTGAATTATAATCATCAAAGTAGTGTTCTAATGGTGTATTGTAATCATCAAAGCAGTGGTCTAATGGTGTAACCTGATGTTGTAACCCCCCTGCTTATTGCTATTTCCTTGGAAAGACAATATATAAGCACAGCTTTGCAGAATAAAGTTGCAGCAGTTCACCAGCTTATAGTGTGGCTGTCTGTCATTTCCCCGCCGATTCCTGACTTCTCCTGATTCCTTTGACCCTGGTTCCCCGTGGTCGGTGGTCTCCACTGGGTGGTCCGCGGCAGAGATCATTCCTATCCCTCTCCTTCAGACTCTCCAAATCTATGTAGCACAGCGTGCATGGTTTTGTCTCTTTTTTATAGTCAAGTATTATTCCACTCTGTGTGTGTACCATTACTTCTTTATCCAGTCATCTATCCTTGGGCATATATGCTGCTTCCTGCTTTTGGCTGTTGTGAACAATGATGCAATGAACATAGGAGTGCACATATCTTTTCTGAAGAGTGTTTGAATCATTGTTGGGTTTTCTTTTTTGCTTTTTTTGTGGGGGGGGACAGTCACACCCAGGAATATTCAGGGATACTCCTGGCTCTGCACTCAGGAATTAGTCCTAGCAATGCTCGGGGAACCATATGGGATGCTAAGAATCCCCAGGTGGTCCGCGTGCAAGGCAAACGCCCTACCCGCTGTGCTATCGCTCTAACCCCGAGTGTCTGAATCATTGATACCATGAAATGGAATTACTAGACCATTTGAGAGCTTGATTACTAGTTTTTTTGAGACGTGTTCATATTGTTTTTCATAGAAAAGAAATTTTTCCAGTGGACATTTCCACCAGTGAACCACCTCCACACCAACACTAGTTGTTTTTGTTCTTTGTGGTGTGTCAACGCAACTGGTATGAGATGGCATCTCATTATTTTTATTTGCATTTCTTTATGACAAGTGACTCAAATAAGTTTCATATACTATTTGATCATCTGGATATCTCTTTTTTTTTGAGAAAGTCTCTGTTCAGATAGTAACTGAGAGGAGAAAAAGAGAATGTTTGCTATTAAATGTAAAGTGCTCTGCTGAACATATACAGTTCTTCCAATATAGTATAAAATTTAAGAGATGGAAAAACTGAAAGTAATAAATGCATCGATAACTTTTCAACCCTCTCTCTTCTAATGGATGGTGGGTTTCCTGGTGCAGCACCTTCCCCAACCCCTTCTAGTATTCCAAAGAATGTAAGCAGAATAATTCTATTTCTCAAATCCCCTTGCCACTATCATTCACATTCTCTTCAAATGCCACTGATTAGCTATTTTTCTGCAAGACTTTGACTCAGTACTGAGTCACCTAGGGAGTGATGTTCTTCCTTCAGACTTTTACCTGGGATGGATTTACATGAGGTATGTGAAGCCCAATGCAGAACAACTATTCTCCTGACATTGAGTCTACAAAATGAATGAGTTCTGGTAACTAACAAAGGATTTCCTGAATAACAGTTTTTTTCTTTTGATTGAGGCAAGAACCTCCTTGGTTAGCTGCTCCTACACTGATATTCTGGAAATATTTTGGCCAGAGTGTGTTTCTTTAGATTTATCAATGAATCACTAATCTCTTTATGTTTTTTTCTGAAATAGATACGTCCAGTTAAACAAGTGAAAATATTGAGCAGATGAACAAAACCTCTGACCAGGGGCCAGAGTAATCATACAGCAGGTAGGCACTTGCCTTCCATGGTGCTGACAGGATTCCTGGCACCCCATATGGTAACTGGAACACCCCAGGACTGATTCCTGAGAAGAGAACCAGGAGTGAACTCTGAAGACTTCTGGGTGTAGCCCAAATGAAGAAAGAAGAAAAAAAACCCTCTAACCATTATTTCTTTTTTTATTCTTAATAACCGTGAATTACAGAGTTGCATATTCATTATTAAGCTTCAGGCATATAGTGTTCCAACACCAATCCCTTCACCAGTGTCATCTTCCTTCCACAAATATCTCATTTCCATCCCATCCCCCAGCCTGCCTCCCTGCCCCCATTGTCCTAGTGTTCTGATCATTACTATAACTTACAAATTTACATCCTAAAGTAAAACAGAAAGGAATCACTGAATAAACTTTCCATTGGTACTCTAACCATTGAAAGTGATAATAAAATTAATCTTGTTTTTAACATTTGGTATATAAAGCTACGTAAAAAATACCGAGAAGTTGGCTAAAGAGAAATACTGCTTTAGACTTCAATAAAATAAAGGGAATCTTTAAATTACAAGTAAATTATATCTTAAATTAATTTGTAGTGGAGTGGTTATGATCTTGATTGTATTTGCATAGAACATCAGCATGCTAAGTGGTGGCTGAGTTTCTAAGTCATCTCAAAATATTATGCAAGACTTACTGAAGCAGAAATACCACAAAATTGTCATTAAAATGTTAAAAAGAAAAAACTGTTATGAAACTAGTATTACACAAAGCAGAAGCAAATTAAATAAGAAAAATTTAGTTTACTGTGAATGCTAGTTTTTGAAAGAACAAATGAGTTTCATTAGATAAAGATATTTTGAAACTATTGACTCTTCAGCAGAATACTAGAAGTCATGATACTGATTTATTTTTGTTTCTTGTTTTTTCAGAAAATTATGATGTCCCTTCAGCAACTAACACATTGTACCTGAAATATTAGGCACAGTTTTCTAGCTATAATTAGTGACAGTTTAAGGATTCATCAGTACAGTAAAGAAGAGAGGGTCAAAGAGGTAAGGAAGGAACTTTTTCTTAAACAACTGTTAATTAAAAGAAAAATGAAACTTTTTGTGCAAAATGCAGTGAAGGGCTAATTCATAAGGCTTCAGATACTCAAGCCCCACTAGTTCCAGATGAAACATTGGTCTTTGTTTCTTCCTGGGAGATAATAAATAAGCCTTGGATCATCTTAACTGATAACATTGTCTGTATAGGTGCTTGTCTTACACAAAACTGATCCCAGTTTGATCCTCAGCAACTCATATGATACCCCAACCACTGCCAGTAATAATGCCTGAGTACAGATGAATATGACCTATGCACCACTGGGAGTGGCCAAAAAATATTGTGTTTGTATACCTGAGACCTTGGGCCACACAATACACATTAAGTCAACAATCAGATGTGTGGGTCTCAGAGAACCCTAGAAAAAGTTGAATTTGCAGGGGCGTCACACTGGTGAAGATAGGCAGAAACTGAATAGGCATTTCTTAGCTTCATGACTGATATCTAACAAAAACTTTAAACACCAGGTGCGTTTTCTCTAGACCCAATGTTATATATGTAACCATGCATTGCTACCTCAAGAATTAAAAGCTGGAACTGGAGCAATAGTACAGGGTATAGGGCATTTGCCTTGCATGAGGCCAACCCTGGTTCAATCACCAGCATCCCATATGGCCCCCTGAGCACCATCAGGAGTGATTCCTGAGTACAGAGCCAGGAATAACCCCTGAGCATTACCAGGTATGAGCCAAAAAGGAAAAAAAATTAAGAGCTGCTCATGTGATTTTTCTGAGACAAAAACTGAAGACCTGAGTCTAGAAACTGAGTCTAGTTTCTCCTGAAATTCTTAATATCTTCCATTTTCTAATTGTATTTGTATTCTTTCCATTAAACATTACCATGAGCATAGCATTTTTTACTAAATTCTGTGAGCCCTAATGAATCAGCCAAATTTAAAATGGTCTTGGGAGCTCCCTACAGTAAATTTGAAAATAATATTATATGAGCTAAATTTTTAAAGTTAATATAACTAATGAAGAAGAGTAGCACATGGCTACTTTTTTCCACAGACAAAATATTTAGATATTTAGGTTGCCTGCTATACTAGCCCAGTTCTGAAGTTCCTGAAGCCTCTCTTCACGTTGCTGTATCCTTCCAATTAGATATGTCACCTGGCTGACAACTCTGAAGCCTTTTTGGAATGGGGAGGCACGCAATTCCCCTCAACTCCAGCTAGGGTGCCTAAGCAGCCTCGAGAACCAACCTCCTCTGCCATATGAATGGGCCAAGCTCCACAGTTCCTGTAGCATGCGGTCATGTACTCTAAATATCATACTACTAACTGCACAGTAGGAGCACAGCTAACCCAATGGAGAAGATGTGTAGGAACCCACCAAGTTCAATGACCTAGAAAGCACAATCAGCAACAAAAAACTCAGTAAGTCCTCAGGCAATGACTATAGCAACATCTCTGTGAGAATGTTCAATGAACTAAAAGGTCTAGTCAACGGTTGGAAGCTTGCCACAAATATGTGTGTGTGTGTGTATGGGGGTGCCTGAAGAATAAGGAGGTAAATTTGATGGAAAAATAATAGTTAAAGGAACAATCAATAATAATTCCCTAGAGTTAAAGGGAACAATGAGAAAACAAGAGTCCTGAAGTGTCCCAGCAAAAATATAACCTACTAGGAAAACATCAAGACATATTGTACTCAAAATTACAAGTTAAAAATACAATAGAGGTAGATTATAGAAAACAGCGAGATGGTAAAGGAACTTATATACAAAGGAAAACCTGTAAGATTCATGGCAGGTATATCAAATGAGGATCCACAAGCCAGAATAGAATGAAGGGACATAGTAAAACAACTCAACAAACTACAGTACCTTACCAAGAATACTCTATCCAGATAGATTATCATTCAGATTTTTAAAAATTATATAGAGCTTCAGGGACATGCAACAGCAAAGGGAATTCATAGTCTTGAAATCAGTTTTATAAGAAGCCACAGAGGAGCTTCTCTGAGGGCAGGATAATTAGTTGGGCATTAGTATATCACCTACAGATTAATCATTTGTTATGAAGAATTGACATTTCTATACTACATTTCTCCATTTCTATACTAGATTTCGCCTGAACCAAGTAAATAAATCCAGCACCAGTTTGAATATGATTCAGAGAGATGATGTAAAGAACTGAGACATATGTATGCCCACAAACCATATTACACACACACACAGAGTCATGTGTATGTACACCATTTAACTATTTCTAGAATGAAGAATGGATTAATTGTAAAAAATCTGGGGATTTTTTAGTTAAAGGAACAATCAATAATAATTCCCTAGAGTTAAAGTGAACAATGAGAAAACAAGAGTCCTGAAGGACTCTTTGTATTCCTAGTACTCTTTATTGAGTTATTGAAATGTAATGACAGAATATATAATAAAATGTTTTCATTGCTTATACTCATAGAACTATAAGGGCGAAATGAAAGTTTGGAGATTATTATCACAGGGGAATTAACATCCAAGGCACTGGGTAAAATATCATACTAATAACTATTTGGGAGATAGGAATTAGATTGTTTTGAAGGAACAACATTGCCTAACTTACACTCTTGAGAAACTTAGATTCTTGATGGAAAGACACTGCTTTTGTAAAAGCTGTGATTTTCACAAACATCTTTGAAACTATTAGCAGATTATCAGATACCTGGATTAATGCAAATAGACTACCTTTAATCTCTCATCCCCAATGCCCATGTTCTTTAATGTGGCAGAGAAATGCAGTTAGCTTTTACAAGGTTAGCTTTGAAGGGTTAGCTGAAACACGGTTAGCTTTGAAGGGCCTCCACACTGGGAATATAGTATCTGTAATGAAAGGAGGATAACTCAAGGATAGGAGTTTTCTGACCCTGATCAGGAACCAGCCCTGCAAAGGGCTAAGTGTGCCAGATGAGGAAGATCATCTAGTATCACAGAGCCTCTATTTTTATTGAACAATAATGATAGAGAGGGTTCATATTAAATTAAAATGGTAGAAGTAGGTGAAAATCATTGTCATCAGTTGTACACTCAGCAGATACCATGAAGCAAGGGGAGTTGAAGGAGGCTTTAATGGTTGACTCCCAACCACCCACTCCCCCAACTGTTACTTTTACTTCTCATTTTCTACTTCCTTTCACTCAAGGTAGAAGGTTCGAAGAAGTTACGCTAATACTCAAGAGAAGCACTCAATGGAAAAAAAGGTCAAGAAAAGCTATGAGTTCGCTAAACAAACCTGTTTTATGTCACATGTTTTTGCATAAAGGCAGCCCAGATTTGAGCCCCAGCACTTCATGGTCTGCCCATCACCAAGGAGTCACCTCTGTTCAGAACCAGAAGTAGCCGCTGAACTGAACTGCAGCAGAAAAAGAGACAAAGGAAAAGGTCTAAATATCACAACGGTTGATGTTGACTCCTCCACATAAAACATAACTTTGGAAAGTACAAATCTATTTTGCTTTCCATTGCCTTCTTCTTGTGTTTCACAGAGGCCACCTTCCTCTAGGCAAGTTTTACAGACTATTGGGTCTGAAGGGCTTCTTGAACCAGTGAGGCATGCTTCTGTAAGTTTTCCAGGGCAGTGAAATACACACTGCCAAGTTGATCTGTTGTTTTATAAGGGTTCTTGAATATTAAGACAAAAGATAGTTATTTAAATAAATACTTTCCAATTCAAGAATGATAACTGGATAAAAACTAGAAAAAATGCTCAAGCAGCTAAAATCAAAGTCAATGCCTAATATAAGAAGTTTTCGAGGTGCCTTTTCATTCTTACAGGGCAATCAGGACTGAAGCAATGGAATGAATATTAGGTAAAGAGTCTGTTGGTTTAGATTCAACCAAACTTAGTGACTGACTCATCTGAATTTAGACAAATTACTTAAATTTTCAAAGCCACAAATTTCCCCAGGTAAATTAGATGCATGCAAAATCTTTCAACTCTTAGCATCCCATGGATATTATTATTTTAAATTTCTAACCTAAACTTAACTTATAAGTTTGCCTTTTTTTAAACTGGAAAATTGTGAGTTGGTCCTACAATATAATTATTTTCAATCTACTTGACTAAAATGGATTTTAACCTCAGAATAAAATGCTTTTATGCCTAACCTTTGACATGGAGTACAGTTAAATTGCTCATTAGACCACCAAAAAGTCAGCACAAACCGAATTTACAGGCCCAAATGCATTTATCACTAAAGTCTAATTTGACTATTCAATAGGAAATGCCACAAATTTAAATTCTACATAAATGCATTTTTTCCAAGCACATAGTAACCTTTAGAATTACTCCTTCACTGATTTTCTAACCACTTCTGTGTTGTTTTATCACTGCTTTTTTGTGGATTCATTAATTATCTTTTCTAAAACCAGTCAATGTCCCAATGGACCTACCCTAATAACGTTGGCACCTTTCCACTACTTCAGTTAACCATTCGTCACTCATAGATTTTTTTCCCCCATCTCTTTTACTTGTGTACAACCTGATGCAAAACAAAAGCAAAAACCTTGATTTCCTTCCACAACAAACATCTCTGTAGTTCTATTTATTCTTCTCTAAATAGAAAATTATGAAGAGATGCAATGTGCATTAAGTCAGCACTGTTTTCACCTTCCAGCATTTTAGAAAACAATTCACACAGTGCTGTCTTTAAAAACACATTTCTGTTTCTTAATATTTATATTTTTCATTCTACTTACATTCATGTTCACATATTTACAATAACTTATGCCCATATTCTACATAGCAGACTGTTCACCCAATGCACTGTAACATTTGCCAAATACAATTTGACAAAAATGTTCTAAATCCCTGCCATTTAGTCTAGGTCCAAACATTTTACTAAATTATGACCCAGCAAAGTAAAGACAATGCTAAAATATTTTACTTGTTTTCAATTAAATTTTTCCATTTAATAAGGAGGCTATATCCATACATATATATGTATATATATGCATATATATTTTTAAAGCTTAAATTGTATATGTACAAATATGTATATTACTTGCTATAATAAATGACACGAAACATATAAATTTCTGTGGTAAAAGCTAAGGAAGGGATCACTACTAATATGCGTAGGGAGTTCCAGGGGAACATTATGACCCAGCAAAGTAAAGACAATGCTAAAATATTTTACTTGTCTTCAAAATTTTTCCATTTAATAAGGAGGCTATATACATACATATATATGTATATATGCATATATTTTAAAGCTTAAATTGTATATGTACAAATATGTATATTGCTTGTTATAATAAAGGACACGAAACATATAAATTTCTGTGGTAAAAGCTAAGGAAGGGATCGCTACTAATACGTGTTAGGGAGTTCCAGGGAACTTTAATAAGGAAGGTAACATTTGAAGTTTTAAGATATCCAGGCAGAGGAGAAAGAAAAAGGACAGGAAAGGAATCAATATGAACAAACTCACAAGGAGCAACAAGTATGTGGAGAATAGGGAAGACTCACTTGATCAAAGGGTATGATTCCTGGGTAAGGTAACAAAGTTGGTCTGGATGTTGACTGTAACACTTAAACTCTATCCTATATTCACCAGACAATTGTATAGCATATAACAGTTGTTTTTGTTTTATTTTGTTATGTTTTAAAGCCACACCTGGCAATGCTCAGGGGTTACTTCTGGTTCTGCACTCAGGAATTAGTTTTGGCACTACTTTGGGGATGGTATGGAATGCCAAGGATGGAACCCAGGTCAGCCGCATGCAAGGCAAGTGTCCTACCTGCTGTATTATCACTCCATCCAAACAACATTTAATTTTTCAAACAGAAACCAGAGTTGTTACGTAGCCATATTTCTATTCGGTTTTAGAATGTTAACTCTAATGACAATATTGCAGATGAACTATATCTAGATAAGCAATATTCAATTATAAAATGGGAAGATCAGGGGATAATAATCTAGGACAAAGATACAAATATAAAAAACAAATTCTAGACACATTAAGAGATAGCACCTAGGTATGGTTTTCTCTCCCGGAAGGGAGCAACATGATGCCCACCATAGCCATGCCACCGGACCCCACGCCAGGTTGTTTCACTTGGGGCACTCCAGAGCGGGGCAGGTGAGAGCCCTGCCCACCCCAAGAGACCCAGCCCCGGGAGCTGAAAACCTACACAACCCAACCACCACACGCTCAAGGCAGCTCCCCACACGCCCGAGTGAACCTATTCCTGGACCACGGCCTCAAGACACATCATAAGACACTCCCTACCAATTCTTTAAGAGTACCACACCACATTTGATGGATTCAAATAGTAGGCAACCTTTCACAAAGAAAAAATATATATATATGCATTTTTTTTTCAGATATATATACGAAAATCTTTTCAACGTGGCTGTCACACTTGAGTGTTCCACGCAGACAGGCAGACAAACAGACAGAAAATGAACTGACTAAAAACACCACATGTACATGTGCATATGTGTGCAGTTGATTGATCGATCTGACCCTTCAAAAATGGCAGGGAGAAAGCTGATAGACTGAGAAAGGAAGGGGCTGTCTCCAGAACAAAATTTGCTCTGTCAGCCGATTAGAAACCTTGTCCCCTGTTTTCCAGCCTGACCAGTCAGTTTCCTGCTTGTTAAAAATGGGTCAAGAAAGCGTTCTGTTGACATAAGCCAGCAAAAACAAACTATGACAAAGTTGTTGAAACCTAGGGTGGTCAGATGTTACCATTTTAAGGTCAAGACAAGTTCTGAGGCTGGGAGCTAGTATCTTCTTATCAGACATGGGGAAAGACTGCCTCAGTGGCACACTTCTTTGTTTCTGATATCAAACAGATAATTATATGATCTTGCATTATCCTGCCACCTCTGTTTTGATAATCCTGTTTCTTTAATGCAAACTGCCATTCATTGGCTATCTTTCCCTGTGCTCTAGCTTATACTCAGGCCACGTGGTGTTACAGAGGTCAACAAGATGTTCATTATTTAAACTATCTAGCTGGAGGCTCTTCCAATGTTTCAATAAGCAACCCAAAGAAGAATGTTTGGGTACCGATGTAGAATTTCTCATATTTCCTGAGTGTCAGCACTAGCCTATGAAAAAAGATGGGACCTTGGCAAGCTCTTCTCCTGGCAATTTCTCCCAAGGGGCTTTGTCCCCTTCTGCCTGAACTGCTGTTGTTCTAGAGGGTTCCGGCGCGGACATGACCACAACAGCATGCTGGCCCATCAGAAATGTAATGCTGTGGTTCTAGAAGGCTCCGGGGCAGACATGACCACAACTGCATGCCGGCCCATCAGAAAATCACAAGCGAGGACGTCTCCTTCAGTGATTTCTGAGCTACCCCAGGTGTCCCTGGGGCCTTCCCAGGCATCCACCACAACCACGTGTGGAGCCAGAACTAGAGTGCCGTGGGTTTCCGAGAAACCTTGCTCAATAGCAAACCCTTGCTTGCTATTGAGGGGAGAAGAGAAAGGTTCTGCCTTTCTTAGCTTGCCACGTGTTCCTTTGCCTCTTGCTGGCTTGCTCTCTTCCTTAAACCTCTTACCTGTCCTTTCTGCCTCTCTTTGCCTAGAGCAAAACCTGCCTGCTGCCTTCATTAGCTTTTCAATTGACCTCTAGCCTATCCTCTGATTAGACTGAGTGGGGAAGGATTTTCAGCATTGGTTTTGATCTGCCTTAGTTGCCGAGAATCTTCTCACTAGTGGCCTTTCCTCCCATCTCTCCCACCCACCGTGAACAGTGACGCAAGACCGACACACGGTGTACATGTGGTATGTTTAGTCAGTTTATTGTCTGTCTGCCTGCCTGTTCTGCGTGAAACACTCGAGTGTTAGAGCCAGGTTGAAAAAGATTTCTCCTCAGAATATTGAGCCTACAGAGAAATTGAAATTCTCAATCTAAATTTCTTGTTGGAAGAGCATTAATGGTCATTAAGAGTTGAAATTCTTGCGCTCGGGCTCCAGCCGAGATTCGACCCGGGTGGCCATGCCTCTGCACAGCCGCGTGAATGCCAAATGAGCAGGAACCAGAGGTAGCTATAAGACTTGGGGTTCTGGCGAGTGCTTGCAACCATGTATGTGGACTGTGAACTAACCTTTTGCCCCACGCCGGCTAACGGAGGTAATATCCTTCTCCCTTGGTCTCTCCTCCCTCCCAGGGGAGAAGGCATGGTGTCCGACATTTTATGGGTCCTTTGAGCAGGTATAAACTTTGCGGCTCGGGAAAAAAAAAAAAATGTGTGCTTTGAACTTGAAACTGGGACACCTGGGCAAGCTCGGGCCGGGGCTGGAGCTCGGGCTCCTGCCGAGATTCGACCCGGGTGGCCATGCCTCTGCACAGCCGCGGGAATGCTGAACGAGCAGGAACCAGAGGCAGCTATAAGACTTGGGGTTCCAGAGAGTGCTTGCAACCATGTATCCAAACTGTGAACTAAGCTTTTGCTCCATGCTGCTCCAGGAAGGGAAATGATTCAATTTCCAACTTTAATCTCCCTGGATTTAATTACTAAAATACAGAAATTGTAAACCTCGCGGCCGCTAATGTGGCCGCGCGACTTTTTATCTCTTCATTCTCATCAGTGGAAAACTCAATATCAAATATTTCCTTGTCAATGGGGCTGTATTCTTGGGAGATAAAATTCAACAAAAGTAGTGAGTCTGTGTTGAAACTCCAACAACAATAGTGAGTTTTGTGTTGAAATATGGAATGTAATCAAGGTAAAGAGAAGAGTGAAATTTACCAGTTACCCAGGAAGGGGTGGGGGGTGGGGGTTGGAGGCATACTGGGGTTTTTGGTGGTGGAATATGGGCACTGGTGAAGGGACGGGTGTTTGAACATTGTATGACTGAGACATAAGCTTGAGAACTTTGTAACTTTTCACATGGTGATTCAATAAAATAAATTAAAAAAATAATTTAAAAAATTTTTTAAAAAAGAGTTGAAATTCTTTTGAACTTAAGAATCTGTCCTCTCTAGGAAGAACTGTGGAACTAGACCCTGAAACTAAAGTGAAATAAAGTTCAGAGAATGCAAGGCTTTACCTTACAAGCCTCAGCCAATTTTAATGAAAGAATTAGGCTAGTTTACAAACAACAGAGGTACTGAAGCCATTAAAATAAAGTTCCCTCATGTTTTCATAAACATTGGCAGTTTCAAGTGGTTTTTTTCTATGCTAATATCAAAGTTTGGTAAAAAAACAAAGGAATTTTTCTGTGTCTGAAAGCATGTTTGTATTCTTGTGGAATTGTTAAAAGTATCTGGCATAGAAAACTCATGATTTTAAATAGCTAAGGTATAAGAATGATTGGGTTGGAGTCATAGCACAGCCGGTAGAGCATTTGCCTTGCACGTGGCCAACCCGGGTTCGATTCCTCTGCCCCTCTCGGAGAGCCCAGCAAGCTACCGAGAGTATCCTGCCCGTACGGCAGAGCCTGGTAAGCTACCTGTGGCGTATTCGATATGCCAAAAACAGTAACAAGTCTTACAATGGAGACGTTACTGGTGCCCGCTCTAGCAAATCGATGAGCAATGGGATGACAGTGATACAGTGGTATATATGAAAGTTCACATCATTCAACCTTTAACAACATGTTAGTAATATCCTAAACAAGGTCTTAATGGCCCCTGCCAAAATAGAACAATCTTCACATTGTTTCCTCTATGGATACTTTTTTGTAGCATTATCAGAACAAACAATATAAAATATATGATTTCGGTTGTGCTTTGGGACTTTATCTCTCTCAGTGTTCCTGGCACAATCATTGAGATGCTGATCCAGTCAATCATATTCCTCATTGATGTTGTCAATGATGGCATCTTCCCATATTGCTGCAACAGTGCCAAAGAGCTCCCAGTTGGTGGTCTTTCTGGGAGTTCTCTTCTTAAACTTTGTAGCCCATTTTCCCTGCTGTGTGAAGTAGAATTTCACACGAAGGAGACAGTGGTCTGATCCTGTTTGGAATTTTGGGACAACAGCGACATTGGTCAAACAAACCGTGAACTGAATATGATGTGGTCAATTTCATTGTGGAACTGTCCCGGAGACTCCCATGTCCAATGCTTAGATTCGGCCTCCTGGAACTGTGAGTTACCATGAGTGGTCTTGGTTCAACATGACGAACTCAGTCTCTCACCCTATTTGTTCCATTCTAGGCTGTGGGTCCTGATGTGGAGTTCTTCAGGTGACTTTCTAAGTCCTATCTTAGTGACAAGTCACTGACTATGACTTTGTAGGAGGTGTGGTCTTCTTTATAGAACTTCTCCAGCTCCATATAGAAATTCTTCATTGTAGTTGGATGTTGGTGCATAGACGATGAAGATAGAAACTACCAGCAACAAGCCACATTTATTCAAATGTAATCATCTGATTCGGGTTAGGCATTCGAATGAATCAATGCTCATGGCCAAGTTCGTGTTGACAAGGACACTGACACCACTGACGCCTCTACCATTGCATGTTCTGAGGAACAGTTCTTATCCAGTATCAAAAACGGCATGATGTGATCAATGCCAACTCATCTTGGTCAATTCAATTGCATCATACTTGATCGTCTGTGCTTGCACCATCAGGTCCTCAATGGATGCTTCAGATGCCAGCATACATATTAAAAGTGCAGATAGTCAGATAGTCCTTCTTCATTTTGGCAGCCTAGTTCAGCCCTTAGATTTTAGCAGCCTCTCCTTGCTTGTCCTTCTTAACGCTGCCGTATTAGGGGCTCTTCCAGGGCCAGGGTAATGAGGCCCATTTTTGTTACTGTTTTTGGCATACCGAATACGCCACAGGTAGCTTGCCAGGCTCTGCCTTGCAGGTGGCATATTGTAATGATCTGCATGCCTACAAACACGCCACACACCTTGTGCATGGACATGCTGCTCACATACAGAAAGTACTGGCCAGATCAACACAGTAGATCCAAGGAGTCCAGCTCTGCACCTATCTACATCTCTGGGCAGCACCCTTTGGTTCACTTTTCATCAGTTGGCACCATTGCCACCCACTTGCCACTGTGAGGCAGTGAACCATCAAGGGTGAACCATGGTGGTTTGGCGTGAGCCTCAGGCAATCATAAGATAACATCTGAGCTTGCAATGCTGTGCAGAGAAGTGGTAGAAAAGAGAAGAGCAGCAGTGTTGGCTAATATGGCAGAAGCCGGGGAAAGTATTCACAATGCCCGCCTGTCCTTCACCAACTATAAGACCAAGATGACTGCCCTCCAAAATCCTGAAGGATCTATCACATCTTCCAGAAGGGCAATGGAAAAGGTTACCCATGACTTCTACTTGGATCTCTTCGATCGCCACGTCCACCTGCCCACATACCAAATTCTGCAGGATGGATATGTTGTTCCTATCGTTCTCCCTTCCGAAATCCAACATGCCATTTTGTCTGGTAAGGAAGCATACAGCACCTGGTCCAGACAAGGTCAAACCCGAACATCTAAAGAATCTGCTGCCAGTACTCGTCAATACACTGGCTTGGCACTTCACATGCTACCTGTCTGCAAGGTGCCGTCCCAATGGAAAACCAGTAGGACCTTTCTGTTGTAAAAGAAGGGAGACATCCACAACATTGGCAACTATCACCCAATCTGCCTGTTGTTCATCGTCTAAAAGTTATTCACTCAAGTCATCCTGAATAGGATTGGCAGAACACTATATGAACGACAATCATGCGAGCAAGCCTGGTTTTGAAAAGGATTCAGCATGATTGGACACATCCACATGATGACCAAGTTCATTGAGGTTTTATGAGAGTTCAAGATGCTGCTCTGTCTAACGTTCATTGATTTAAAGAAGGCCTTTGATTCTGTTGCGACTGAAGCAGGCATCGAAACCCTAGTCAAACAGGGTGTTCAAACTCAGTACATCAGGATCTTTCATGAGTTGTATTACAAATTCACCACCAGGATCTCATCATTCTACAAGAAAGTTATCAAAGATGTAAAGAGGGGGGTTCGGCAGGGCCACATCATTTCACCAAAACTCTTCAGTGCCACCCTCGAGAACGTCATGCAATGACTAGAATGGGAAGGAATGGGAGTGAAGATAGACGATCAGCAACTATACCACCTCTGCTCCACTGATGACATCATTCTAATAAGACTAAACATTAGCCAAGTGGCACAAATGCTGGTCAACTTCGACCATGAGTGTGGAAAGGTCGGACTGCAGCTGAATCTCACAAAGACAATGTCCATGAGAAACGAACTAGTTCCTGGAACTCCATTTGCTCTCAACAGAATGAACACCTCCGAATGCAGTAGTTATGTGTACCTGGGTCGAGAACTCAACATGATAAACGACCTGGGGCCAGAACTGTGCAGGAGGAAGAGAGCGGCATGGAACACCTTCAGAAGCATCAAAGTTGTTAAGAGGATGAAGAACCTCCAACTCCAGGCACATCTTTTTGACTCCACCATTCTTCCTGCACTAACAGATGCCTCAAAGACCTGGGCCCTTTGAAAACAGGATGAGAATGCTAGGATTGGGGCTTGGGATGGGAACATCCCAAATATGGTGGCGGGAAGGTATAGTGGTGGTGGGATTGCTGTTTGAATATTAAATGTAATCAAATATTGTGAACTACCTTACAAAACAAATTTTTTAAAAAAGAGATAGCACCTAGTTATAAGATGATTATAAAGATAAAGGTAGAAGGCAACAGAAAGAAGAAAGAGTTAAAACTTAAGTGTAGATATCTAGGATGCAAGGGCAATAAGGAGAAAGATATCAAACACAAGGAACATGTCAAAGTGAAATATTCATTTATTTGCAAGAAGAAACTGAAGTTCAAGTGACAGGTGGATATTAGAGAGAGGATAGAAAGTTGCAAGTTTGCTGTTACCTAAGTAGTTGTGGCAATCATAAGGGTAGAATTGACAATCTAGAGGAAATTTATATGAAAATGCTAAGAATAATGCATATCCTGAGGAATGCCTCATAGAAAATATGGCACAGGAGAGGAGCCTATAAAGAAGAATTTTAAGAAGTGTTTTAGATGTCAGAGTCCTAAGAGTGAGTCACTACATTAAAATGGGAGAAACAGAGAACACCAAAACACAAAAGAGCAGTAAAGAACTATTTCAGGAGCAGTGAGAAAAATACTTATTTGCAGCTGATTGTTCTGTTTATCACGCAATTTCCAGAATTACACGCCAAAGGGTTAGCTCCATTCAGTAGCTCATAAGGCCTGTACTGACAAACGGAAAGCAGACCCACCAATAATGACTAAAATAAATATAAAAGGAAGAAATTTAGCCTAGAGAAAGAGAGGGGCTGAAAAGATTTCTCTGAGGATATAATTATGGAATGGGAATTTGATGGAGAAATCAGTTCACAGGAATGAGAAAAAGATAAACATTTTGTAATGAGGGATTATCGGGTGCAAATGCTTTATGGCATGAAGAACAGGTCCATGAAAGTAGGTTGGTATAGCTTAAGCTATGAACATGAGTATAAATAAATATAAATATTGGAGAGGTGACAGGTGACAGGGTCCAGACCAGGAAGATCATAGTAAGGAGAATCCTATAAATGGCCTTAATGGCCTTAGGTAAATATATTGATGTTTTCCGATTTTGCAGATTTTTTTAATGATCCAATCAGGGCTTTTATAGACAGATGTAGGAAGCATATAAGTATGAGGAATGTGATATTCCAAATGAGCAATCACTCAGAATGATTGATCGTAAGGTGTAGCTTTGAGGATTAATGTATTTTAGATCCATTCTTGCTCAACAGAAAAGAATAGGAAG
This sequence comes from Sorex araneus, assembly GCF_027595985.1. Classification (NCBI taxonomy): domain Eukaryota; kingdom Metazoa; phylum Chordata; class Mammalia; order Eulipotyphla; family Soricidae; genus Sorex; species Sorex araneus. The sequence continues at coordinate 301,788,225 of NC_073303.1, read as the reverse complement.
GATTATTATTGATGGACCCAGCTTCACAGTCTCAGGGTCTGAACTGCCACTGATTTAAGACACTTCATGTTGACTGGACAGTGTTAATGCAAACTTCCTAAGTGAAGGATGCAAGGAGCATGCGGGATATGAGGACATGAGGGCAGTTGAACTATAATAGCAAGAACATGGGTACAAGTTGTTACATCGTTTTTGAATGAAGGTCAAGAAACCACCAAGACTCTATCTCCTAAATAAATCCCTAGACAAAACTACACAATGATTAAGACTTTCCCTCACCCTGTTCCTTCTGGGAGCTTTTTCCTGTCCTTCAATTAACTGCATGTTTGCTATACTGACATTGCCTAGGCTGGCACAAACCCAGAATCCTGTTCAACTCACCTTCTCCAGTAACATTTTCTGTCCTGCTAGTTATCCTAGAGAATATTTTTTGAGAAAGAAAAACCTGCCTATATGTTGAGACAAATCACCAATTAAGTGAAAGACCAGAAAATAACAATCTTGCTTCTTTTTTTATTTTAAATTTTTTTAATTGAATCACCGTGAGACAGAGAATTACAAAGCTGTTCATGATTAGATTTCCATCATACAATGTTCCAACACCCATTCCTCCACCAATTTCCTAGCACCAATATCTCCAGTTTCCTTCCCACCCCTCCAAATCCACACACACACCCTAGCCTGCCTCTATGTACTATGATGACAGGCCTCTCCCCTCTCTCTCTCTCACTCTCTCTCTCTCTCTCTCTCTATCTATCTATCTATCTATCTATCTATCTATCTATCTATCTATATACATATCTAGTGTGCGCACTTTAGGCATTATGGTTTGCAATACAGGTGCTGAAAGTGATCATGTCCTTTACCTACTTTCAACACTCAGTTCTTGTCCAGAGTAAGCATTTTGGACTATTGTTGTCATACAATCATACTTCATACTATGCTCCTGCTTCTACACAAGTAAGTACAAGCTCCCTAAACAAGAAAACAAATCAGGAAAGGCCTTTATAACTTGGCTCTCCCAACTGTTCCAAATTCTCTCTACTTAAACAATGCTCATGCACATTCAGGTCTCAGTTTTGAAGACACCTCTTGGGGGGAGTTTTTTCTAACCCTAACACTGAAAGAAACTAATACCCTATATCCTTGTTTGCGTGCTTCATGTCCATTGCTTGTTTCCAAGTAGTATCATGGCAAGTCCATCTGCCAGATGTTAGCTAACAGTTATGGAAAAACAGGAGAACTCTGACAGATTGTGAACAGGTAAATGGATATGTAGGGAAAGAGAAAATGATAAGAAGCGAGGTAGATCAAAACAAGTCAGGGAGTAAAAACTCATTCATAGTCTTTGAAAGAAAAATTTTAACAATTTTTTTAGCCACACCGCATGAGGTCCTGGTGTGGGAGGCCCTAGCCACATCCAGGAGTGTTTAAGAGCCATGATATACCAATGACTGAAATGAGAATTCTGCAGAACAGCAGGCATGCACTCAACAACCACATCCCCAGATTCCATTTCATCTGATTCCATCAGCACAAGACTGTAAGGGGGTTTTGGTCCTTCTCACTGTATTGCTTTTATTTTGTGTGCATTCCAGTCCTCTCTCTCTCTCTCTCTCTCTCTCTCTCTCTCTCTCTCTCTCTCTCTCTCTCTCTCTCTCTCTCTGTTTCTCTCTCTGTCTCTATCTCTATCTTTCTGTCTCTATGCTTTTCTCTGTCTCTCTCTCTGCCTCTCTCTCTCTGTCTCTCTCTGCCTCTCTCTCTGTCTCTCATACACACACATACATATACACTCAGAACCAGTAATAACTACCACATTGTCATCTTGGCAATTTTGTATACTTCTTTGTAAAAATTGGAAGAGAGAGTAGAGGCAGACTCCATAACAATTCACAGCAATGTGACCAAGCAATTTGTCAAGAAAGACAGGGTCTACCAGCAATATTAAAAAATCAGTCTTGGACCTTGGAGGATTTTACTAAACTTACAGAGAAGTTTAAATTGCCTAACTCCCCAGTGACTAATACGTGAAGATCAACGGTTTGGCCCAAATGGTATCATTTTCGCCCTGCTCCAGAAATTAAGCAGTTCTGAGCTGATAAAGTCCATAATTTAACACGTAGGGCAAATTGCTAAAGCACTTAACCAGTGAGGTACTAATCTTCTTTCCTATGTGAACTCGAACTGACTCCTGACAGCAAAATCAATTGAAGAGATTTACCCTAGGGATAGCTGCTAAAAACGCGCTGTAATCAGGAGATAAGGGAATTGATGGGAAGTGCATTATCACAGCTTTCCACCAACATGCCACCAGATGCCAAAGGTTTCCCACAGCACTGAGCCTAGAGTTGAATTCCTCTCCAGCAGATCTCTTCCAACTCAAGGTATGTGGAGGTCAAAAACCTTTTCCCATATTGATTTAATCCTGTCACCTAAAACACTTGAGGTCACACAAACCTGCTACGTTAATTCCCAGGGGCAGCTACAGAATTATAGAAAAAACAACCTCTGCTGTTCCATGATTTGCAAAATGTGTTGAGCTACCGGCTCAATATGTTTGATGGCTGGCATATTTGCATGCACCTTGAGGCTTCTTTAAATTAACTGTCTGCTTTGAACTAAAGGGGGTTTCAGAAATCCAGTGCTCAATTCTTAAGACTTTCCATTAAAAGGAAAGAGCTATTTGTTGCTGAAAATGATGAAGACAACTATGTTCCTAATAGATCATTATTGTATGTTATGTCTTTAGGCGTCCACATTCAACTTTATCACAGATAATGCAGTGTGATATTGAAGTTTTAAAGGGCAAGCATCAGGGGCCACTCAGTGAGGGGCCAGAGCCATAGTACAGCAGATAGGGCATTCACCTTGCACGCTGCTGACCCGGTTAATCCCCAGAACCCCATATGATCCCCTGAGCAATAACCAGGAGTTATGTCTGAGTGGGAGCTATAGCACAGCGGGGTAGGAGCAATAGCACAGCGGTTAGGGCATTTGCTTTGCATGCAGCCAACCCAGGTTCGATTCCTCTGTCCCTCTCGGAGAGCCCAGCAAGCTACTGAGTATCCTGCCCACACGGCAGAGCCTGGCAAGCTACCTGTGGCATATTCGAGATGACAAAAACAGTAACAACAAATCTCACAATGGAGACATTACTGGTGCCTGCTGGAGAAAATTGATAAACAATAGGACATCGGTACTACAGTGCAGTGCAATCTCTGAGCAAAGATCCAGGTGAAAGTTCTAAGACCCGCTGGGTGTGGGACCCGTAGAAGGGGGGTGGGGGGTGTGGAGAGACAAAGGCAAGGCAAGGATTTGTCATTGTATACTGCTGCTCTTTAGATTACTAGGTGTGAATATTTGAGTTTGTACTTAACTTCCTGAATTGTTTCCTTACCTGCGTCTTTTACCGTGTATCATGTATGTTCATAGAAGTTGAATGAGTTAGCATAAATTAGCTTACACAAAAGATTGCTTTTGCTTTATTCTTTTCTTAGTCTTAACATTTGGTCTCAATGCTGAACAAATGTTTCCTGTGTGTCTGTGAGAACATATTTAGGGTAATATTATGAAAGTGGACCACAAAGAGCTGAAGTCCCATATTCTCATTACACATTCTTTAAGCCAACTGTTCCTGAAATAAACTATTTTTAATCTTTGTCTTTTATCTTCTGGTATCCCTATTCATCTCTACTTGTGTTTATCAACGATTATCCTTCCACAAGATTGAATTCCTTTCTGAGAGAAGAGCTTTGTTGTAATTGTGTAGATTACAATGACTGAAGTTAAATTATGGCTTTTTCTATAAACTAGTCATTTATAGAAAAATTATTTTGAGAGTGGTCCCCCCAAAACCCTACAGCTGGTCAAATATAAGAAACGTAGAGAAGAGTTGGAATATGCATTAGGGGTTACTCAGGGTCTGTCACCAAATTCCTGGCAATCAAATGCTAGAAAACTTTATTAGGTCAGAATGAGAAATTGGAAAAATATAATGATCAAGATACCTGTATCTTGAAAGAGGCCTGAACTTAAAGGAAGTTGGAAGGAATTTTCTGAAAGAACTGGATGACAGCAAGAAACCATTTGAATGTGAATCAAGCAGGAAGTTAGGAAAAGCAAGCTAGGCAAGATCCCTATTAAGTTGAACCAGCCCTTTGGGGTTAAAACTTAATTATCTTGGCATGGCTTGCTGGAAAATTAGCCTCTTTGAAGTTAAGCAAAATGAAAACATCTTCATAGAATGCTAAGAATTCAGGCATAAAAAGAAGTGTTAGCTAATCATCCAAAACGTGGGTGCCTGTATTTAACATCCCAAGAAATGATGCCAATATTCTGGAACTTCTCCAGTGACATAAAAATAAATCACAAACATCTCACTTTAGATGATTCTGACCATTAGAAAAATTCTTCCATATCTTGAGCCAAAAGTTGTCTCCAGGAAAGTTCTATTGCTGGTTTAAATACTAACCCTCAAGCCTCACAGAATGTTTAATTATACATTCACACAAGAACCCTTTAAATATCAGATGATGTTATCACAATATTCCATTTTTCTCTTTTCCACACTATTTATTCTCATTTTGTTCAAATGTTTTTGGTCACATGACATTACTTCACCATATTGATTACTCTATTTTATATTTTCTGGCTGCTCAATCTATCAATTCCTCTTAAAGTGAGTCCCCTGGGGCAAAGAAAATACTAGGTCATGAATATTAATTTTCTAAGTTTCTGTATGCATTTATGGAACCTCTTATCATGTTCTCTTTTGCTCAGAAGTCTTATAGTATTATTAACTAATTGTATACTCATTGCCAATTGAAATTTCCTGTCTCTTAGAACAAACTTTAAAATAAAAAGATTATATGTGAATGTTGGACTGGAGCGATAGCACAACAGTAGGGCATTTGCCTTGCACATGGCTGACCCGGGTTCGATTCCTCCACCCCTCTTGGAGAGCCCTGCAAGCTACCGAGAATATCTCACCCTCACTGCAGAGCCTGGCAAGCTATCCGTAGAGTATTTAATATGCCAAAAACAGTAACAACAAGTCTCAAAATGGAGACATTACTGGTGCCCACTGGAGCAAATAGATGAGCAACAGGATGACAGTGACAGTGACATATGTAAATGTTAAATTTCAACTCACAGTACTTGGATTGTCATCCAGCCAGTAGAGATTTTTGGTTAATGAATTTGTTATCCACAAATAAGATAAATCTACTTTCTATCATTTCTTCAAAGTCTTTGAAAAGTCTTTGGACCCAGTTAAAAATAAAACTTTCCTCCAGTTAACCAGGAATCAATTCATTAAATAAGTCAAAGACAGTGACCAATTTCTATGTTTCCATCTTGTCCATTAACAAGTGAAATATAAATAATTTCCTTGATTATGTTCCAACTTTCAGCATCATTTTGGCTGCATCACTTTGACCTGAAAAATTATGAAACGCCATTATTTCAAGAAGAAATGAATCAAGTCTAGTATAACTTCACCTATAATAGGTGGTTCAACCTATTCTAAGCTCCAGTGATCAGTTTCTACTATTGGTAGATCATGATTTTTTTTTAAATAATTTTTAACCACCCTTTCTTATACAGTGGTTATACATAAAATATATCCTTTATGTTTAAATTAAAATTGACATGTTATAGATAATATTGCATGCTATCTATAATTATATGAAAATAAAGGGTAAAGGGTGATGACAATATGTTTGGTATGGTGATAAAGACGAAAGTGTGGTGAAACATTGACAGAAATGAATGCTGGCTTTACACAGATTACCTATCATTTGAATTAGCTTAGGATAAACTATCTGACTTTCTTCTTTCACATTTTTCCCTGTTGCCACAATGTCTCTATAATAGCATTTCAGCTTATTTATTTGAATTTTCTGAATATCAAATCTTGCTCTTTTGCTACATTATGTTTTGAATTAATTTAAATTGCTAATGCTTTCTCATCACCTTTCCCTTTCTTTTTTGAGTAGAAAGATTAAGTTGTCACACAGAAATCTATTTAGTAATGTTTAAAAATCAATTTTCTTCCTGAGCCTTTTTTTATGATTTTTAAAATTTATTTTTTAAATCACCTTGAGAGCAGTTACAAAGCTCTTGGGTTTAAGTCTTGGTCATATAATGATAAAACACCTGTCCCTTCAGCAGTGCACATTTTCCACCACCAAAATACCCGAATACCCACCATCCCTCCCCCTCCCCCTACCTGTGTGGCAGATGATTTCCACATTGTTCTCTCTCTACTTTAATTACATTCAATATTTCAACACAAAGCCCACCATTGTTTGGGATTTTACTCCAACACTCGTATCTGCCAAAAAGGCAACATTGGACAATTTGTTTTCTGTTGCTGATTATGACTAGCATATGATGTCATGTGGCCACTATTGCGGCCACACAATTTTGGAATATGAAGTTTTAATAATTAAACCTGGAGGGATTTCTGTCAAAAGCTGCTGAGTTCCGAGATTTGTTCCTGAGTCTCTGGGATCATGGCCCTTAAGCAGCTTCCTTGGTCACCAGAGGGCTCATTCCTGGGCAGTGGCTTGGAATCTTGTTGGGGAGGGGGAAGAAAGGGCTGGCTCCACCCCCATCCCATGAGGCCCCAGCTGTCTTGTCACTCCGGGCCCCTACCTGGCTGTCCATAGGCCTATGGAACATGGTAGCGACCGAGCCACCAGGGAGAACAGGCCAAGGCACAAAACCTATTCCCATCTGGGGTGGCCCAGTGCCAGAAACCTAATGCAAAATTCGGACACATTTCTGCCAAAAACCACTGGTTTCTGAGATTTGTTTCTGAGTCTCTAGGATCATGGCCATTAAGCAGCTTGCTCGGTCTCCAGAGCCCTGAGTCTTTTTATACTGCCTCTTGATCTATTTTTTTGTTCTCTATATATTTAATAATTCCATGTTATATTTATTTTCTTTATGTGAGCTTGCATATACCTAAACCCTATGGGCATTCTTTTTGTGCATGTGAACCATCTATACTTTTAATTATTGATTAGTACTCTTTTTCTATAATTTCTAACATACCTTTCAAAAATCTGCATTCAGTTAAGATCTCTCTATACACCTATTTTAATTTTATTTAGCAATTCCCTATGCACACACAACTGGTATCTAATGGATGGTATACAATATGCAGAATCAGAACTATATTTCTCAGAACTTCCCAAACCTGTTGGCATATTCCCTAAGGCATGTCTTCAAAGTAAGCTTAGATACCATGCCTATAAAATGTCAAACATTTCTCTGATATTAATCTTTTTTGGGGGGGTGTGAAATATACTCTCCCAAGCCATAATCAACAGATCCAGAGAACATTCCTGGCAATTCTGGACCAACTTTGTTGTTATGACTCATGATGATGTTATGTGGTTCAGGCCCTGTGTTTCTGGGGACCATGCAAGCCAGGGAACCATGTGTTGTGGGAATGTAACCACTATAAGATGCATGCGAAATATGTGCTTGGTTTTTCTACTCTTTCCCCAAGTTTTTCTAAAGATCTGCCATATATATATATATATATGTATATATATATATACATATATATATATCAGTCATACAATGATAAAACACCCGTCCCTTCACCAGTGAACATTTTCCAATACCAAAAAACCTGGAATACCCCCCCATCCCACACCCTCCCCCTACCTGTGTGGCAGATGTATATATACAGATATATATATGTGTGTATATATATATATACACTGGTAAACAGCTTATGAAAAAATATGCTATCACACAAATGTATCACAAATCACTAATATATTTTCTTTCTTTTTTTTTTCTTTTTGGGTCACACCCGGCGATGCACAGGGGTCACTCCTGGCTCATGCACTCAGGAATCACCCCTGGCGGTGCTCAGGGGACCATATGGGATGCTGGGATTCGAACCCGGGTCGGTCGCGTGCAAGGCAAACACCCTACCCGCTGTGCTATCACTCCAGCCCCAAATCACTAATATATTTTCATAAAGAAATTTTACTATTTTGCTAGATATATCTTAATTGGTAAAATATTTAACATCACTTAGTTACAAAATGCTAGAAGTAAGTTTCTCTCTGAAAAATGGAATGAATACTATGTGGGAATGTCATCTACATTTAAAAACAGATGTATATGCAGAATGCAAACATGCTACTTTGATACGCTAATGATGAGATTGTCAGCATAAGAATTACATGTCTGTTGAAAATGTTCAAATCAACCTCCTTGAAGATCTGTAGTACATGGACCCCAATGATAAGTATCAACTAAATTATTGTCATAAACTCTAAGGTGTTATGGTGTCTTCTCTGAAGCATCTCTTCCTTTCATTTTTTAAGGGATCCCTTCTAGATGACTGAAGTAAATCCAGAAAAAAAAATGTTTTCCTAATATCTTATCTTTCAGAGAATTGATAACTTCTCAAGGGACCTCCTGAGCTGAAAACACACTGTTTCTTAGTAAATTGAAAACAGTAGTCACTCTTTAAATTTTTTTCATCTACGTATTGGTTATTCCCTAATTGTTACTGTGTTATGGTTCAAGGTCATCTTTTGGCTTTCTTGATAAAATGGACACTATCTTTTTAGTCCAGCTAGTCAAAAAACTTCAACGATACTCTGCAATGCATCATTTTGGGTTCCGTATTCTATTTTTTCTTAGCAACCCCCTAGCATCATAAGCTTTTGTGCTGTTCTATTTCTTCTCAGTATATAACTATTTTTCAATTTCTTATCCTGAAATATCAGTCCATTTTATAGAATTACTATCACCATCTTTTAGTCTAAATCATGTCATAATGGATCTCAGTGACGATTATAGAAGTATATAAATCTCCTGTCACATATTAAAATCCCACTATATCATAGTCTATACTAGTATATATGATTAGTTGTCTTCTCCCTTTCATGTTATTTTAAAGCCATATGATTTTGAGCTCTCTTTGCACCCTAGACAAAATTCAGCTTTTCTTTGGACTTTATTAGAACACAAAAATCCAATGCTATTTCAGCAGCACCACTTACATTGCCCTTCATTCAACCTCAATATATTCTTCTGTATTTCAATAGATATGTACTACAAAACACTTTGTTTTATGTATTATAATAATAACTGGAGTTACAATTGTGGAATGATAGATAATGCCTCTGCCCTCTAATAAACATCTTTAAATGATGAATTATATATCGTTTTAATATTTAAATATGTTATATGTTTAACTTTACATTTAATACCTATTAATGTAGTTCATAGTTAACCAAGAAACAATAAGCACACTCACTTAGAACCCAGTTTTCTATTTCTTGGACTTCTGCATCATTATTAACTACAAGTCTTTTCTGATGAACACAGTGAGGCTCAGATGAGTCAACAGAATAACACAAATGGGAGTTGATATTTTTATGAAAACCAGAACTAGAGAGATAGTATAGCAGGTATGGTGCTGGTTGTGCATGTGGTCAACTAGGTTCAACTCTCAATATCCCATATGGTCAAAAGAGCACCACTAGGAATAATTTCTGAGTGCAGAGTCAGGAGTAACCTTTGAGCACCACTGGCTGTGGCCAAAATAACGAAAGAAAGAAAGAAAGAAAGAAAAGAAAGAAAGAAAGAAAGAAAGAAAGAAAGAAAAGAAAGAAAGAAAGAAAGAAAGAAAGAAAGAAAGAAAGAAAGAAAGAAAGAAAGAAAGAGAGAGAGAGAGAGAGAGAGAGAGAGAAGAAAGAAAGAAAGAAGAAAGAAAGAAGAAGAAAGAAAGAAAGAAAGAAGAAAGAAAGAAGAAAGAAAGAAAGAAAGAAAGAAAGAAAGAAAGAAAGAAAGAAAGAAAGAAGAAAGAGAGAGAGAGAAAGAAAGAGAGAGAGAAAGAGAGAGAGAGAAAGAAAGAGAGAGAGAAAGAAAGAAAGAAAGAAAGAAAGAAAGAAAGAAAGAAGAAAGAAAGGAAGGAAGGAAGGAAGGAAGGAAGGAAGGAAGGAAGGAAGGAAGGAAGGAAAGAAAGAAGAAAGAAAGAAAGAAAGAAAGAAAGAAAGAAAGAAAGAAAGAAAGAAAGAAAGAAAGAAAGAAAGAAAGAAAGAAAGAAAGAGAGAGAGAGAGAGAGAGGGAGGGAGGGAGGGAGGGAGGGAGGGAGGAAGGAAGGGGAGAGAGAGAGAGAGGGAGGGAGGGAGGGGAGGGAGGAAGGAAGGAAGGAAGAAAGAAAGAAAGAAAGAAAGAAAGAAAGAAAGAAAGAAAGAAAGAAAGAAAGGAAAGAAAGAAAGAAAGAAAGAGAAGAAAGAAAGAAAGAAAGAAAGAAAGAAAGAAGAAAGAAAGAAAGAAAGAAGAAAGAAAGAAAGAAAGAAAGAAAGAAAGAAAGGAAAGAAAGAAAGAAAAGAAAGAAAGAAAAGAAAAGAAAGAAAGAAAGAAGAGAGAGAGAGAGAGGGAGGGAGGGAGGGAGGGAGGGAGGGAGGAGGAAGGGAAGAGAGAGAGAGAGGAGGGAGGGAGGGAAGGGAGGGAGGAAGGAAGGAAGGAAGAAAGAAAGAAAGAAAGAAAGAAAGAAAAGAAAGAAAGAGAAAGAAAGAAAGAAAGAAAGAAAGAAAGAAAGAAAGAAAGAAAGAAAGAAAGAAAGAAAGAAAGAAAGAAAGAAAGAGAGAAAAGAAGAAAACTGTATAACTGTATGTCACATCTTATTTACCTGCTCCAGGGAAGCAGATCATTATGAGTTTGCCATGTCTGATCAGCATGCAACTACCTCTCTATAAGACATTAGGGACTGTAAAAGAAGATACCAACCGCCATTAAACATCTCTACTTCCTTGATTTTCTAACAGGCTTACTTCCTTCATTAAGACCAACTAATTTTACCAATTATTCTGTGGAGCACGGATTGCTTTCATTTTTTCATAACATCTGAAATCAGCTATTTTTGAAAGGCTCCATATATGTAGAATAACTCAAGCTAATGCTTACTTTCCTTATTTTTCCCTATATCAGAATTTTTCACTTGCCAAGAATATTTACGAGTTTCTTCTTCATTTAAATTTAATTTCCTTTTCTCATTCTGTAACAATTTTTTCTATTCTGATGAGCAATGACTTATTATCTCTAACCAGTTATGTAGAGAGCCTTGGATCTCTGTACTTTCCCCATTATAAGAACGTGAACTTTTAAAAGGAAAAGGAAATCTTAGCTCAACCCAATAAAGTCCCCTTTCTAGATGCCCTTATTAAGGCACTGGGCCTGCAGGCTCAGTGGGCAACCTCTAAAACACCTTGAGGTAAAAAGTATCATTGTATCATGGTCATCCTGTTTTTCCTCTATTTACTAGAGCGGGCACCAATAACATCTCTATTACACTCAGCCCTGAAATTTTAGCAGCCTCTCCTTACTCATCTTTCTCAATAATTGGAGGCAGGAAAATGAGACCTATCGTTGCTGGTTTTGGCATATCGAATACGCCATGGGTAGCTCGCCAGCCTCTGCCATGTGAACTGAAAAGAATAGGAGAAAAAGCTGAATGTTTGGCATCATTGATCAGGCATTCAGGCAGAAAGACAGACATCCTGTCTGTTTTGAACACATTTCTGTGCTGCTGTACACCTTGTAGATTATTTCCAGAAAGAAAGAGCTTTGTCGTTGCCCGCAGGAATTCACCATGAAGCTCCTAGGACTGTTGCTCTCAAGCAAGTCCGTAATATGGCTCTTCCTTTCCCCTCGGCCCTCTTCCATTCAGAGCTTGGTACCTAATCTAGTTCTCACTGGTTTATCCCCTTCAGCAAAACTATTTACAAAAAAAGGCAGATCTACAAAAATTACTCTTCCTACCTCCTTTCTTTTTGCTCTGGGACTTCCCAAAATGAATAATAAAATTCAGTTTAAAATGTTTTCCCAGGGCCAGAGATAGTACAGTGGATAGGGCATTTGTCTTGCACACGCCAACCTGGATTTGATCCCCGCCATCCCATATGATCCCCCAACACTTCCAGGAGTAATTTCTGAGTACAGAGCCAGGAGTAACCCCTGAGCATTGCTGGGTGTGACCCAAAAAGCAAATAAGTAAGTAAATAAATAAATAAATAAATAATATTTTTTTCCAGACACATGAGAGATAGCACAACAGACTGAGTACAAGCTGTTTATGTGGGAGGTCTGAGTTTAATTTAACCACATTAATTCCACAAGGACCACCAGGAATGACCCTCAAGCACATAGCCAGGAGTATCCCCCAAACGCAGCTGGGCATGGTCCAAAGACCAAAAGAAAAATCATTTTCATGGTATGCCTTAAAAATATACACAGCAGTTAGATTTTAGAATTTCTGGATAGATTTGGTGTGAGTGCAGAAAAACTTTAACTTGACCAGAAGTTCACCTAAGCAGAGAAAATAAGTGGAGGTGGGAATTGATAAAGGCAAATACTGCCTAGTGTATTTCCATCAAAATGCTGCCTCAAAGTCAGAATACCATGGCAAGATCCAGGTTCAATTCCCAGCTTCCCATATGGTCCCCCGAGCACCGCCAGGAGTAACTCCTGAGTGCATGAACCAGGAGTAACCTCTGTGCATCACCGGGTGTGATCAAAAAAAAAAAAATACTATAGAAAATATTCATTTTGAAGAATGTTTTTTAAAAATTCAAATATTCTTTGGAAAAGTTTCTGTTCATTTCATCAGCCCATTTTTTGATCGGGTTGGCAGTTTTCTTCTTGTGGAGTTCAACCAGTGCATTGTATATCCTTGTTATCAACCCTTTATCGGATGGGTACTGCATAAATATCCTTTCCCATTCTGTAGACTGTCTTTGTATTTTGGTCACTGTTTCTTTTGAGTTGCAGAAGCTTCTTAGTTTGAGATAGTCCCATTTATTTATCTTTGTTTTCACTTGCTTGGCCAGTGGCGTGTCAGCTTTGAAGATACCTTTGGCTTGGCTAAGAGGCACATAAGAAAATGTTCAACATCACTAATCATCAGGGAGATGCAGATCAAAACAACAATGAGATATCATCTCACACCACAGAGACTGGCCCACATCCCCAAAAACAAAAGCAACCAGTGTTGGCATGGATGTGGGGAGAAAGGGACTCTCCTTCACTGCTGGTGGGAATGCCGACTGGTTCAGCCCTTTTGGAAAACAATATGGACGATTCTCAAAAAGTTAGAAATTGAGCTCCCATTTGACCCAGCAATACCACTCCTGGGAATATATCCCGGAGAGGCAAAAAGGTATAGTAGAGATGACATCTGCATTTCCATGTTCATTGCCGCTCTGTTCACAATAGCCACAATATGGAAAAAACCAGAGTGCCTGAAAACAGATGATTGGCTAAAGAAACTCTGGTATATTTACACAATGGAATACTATGTAGCTGTCAGGAAACATGAAGTCATGAAATTTGCATACAAGTGGATCAACATGGAAAGTATCATGTTGAGTGAAATGAGTCAGAAAGAAAGAGACAGACATAGAAAGATTGCACTCATATGTGGAATATAATGTAACTGAGAAGTACAAGTTGGCAACGATGCAACTTCTGGCAGATATCTCTCTGGACTTAGTTACTAAAATACTAAATTACAGAAACCCAAAACTGAGAGGCCGCTAAGTGTGGTCACTCGACCTCATACCTCTTCATCCTCAGCAATGGAAAGCAAATTATCTAATGCTTCCTTTTCAGCAGGTCTGACTTTAGGGGAGAGACTCTCCAAACAATAATAGTGAGTTTTGTTGAAATATTGTATGCAATCAAAGTGAAAGTAAAGTGAAATTTATTAGTTACACAGGCGAGGGGGGCTTAGGGTGGGGGGGCTAGGGGCGAGGGGGGGGTTGGGATGTGAGGGGGCGGGGTGGAGCTATACTGGGATACTTGGTGGTGGAATATGAGCACTGGTGAAGGGATGGGTATTCGAGCATTGTATAACTGAGATTTAAACCTGAAAACTTTGTAACTTTGTAACTTTCCACAATAAAAAATTGAAAAAAAAATAAAAATAAAAATAATAAAAGAAAAATGGAAGGATGGGTTAATATTATTAAAGTCAATTTTAAGAAAAGACCAACTATTGATAATGTATGGTTTTGAAATTGGTTTTTGAAAATTAAAACTTATTTAAAAAAAATTCAAATATTGTGCAAATTAGCAAACAGGGAAAGAGATAAAAATGCAGCACTTAAAATCCCATATGACATTTAAACACAACAGGACAGCAACTCCCTTCTGCTCATTTGAGGATGAAATCATGGACATTTTCCCAAACTAACGCATTGAGTGAGATAGCTCAAAATTCTACTATTTACTCTGGGGGATTTCTTCATTTAAAATGAGACTAGAATCTCCATTTGCCTGTATGATAATATGGATAGAGTCTATTGAGAATACTAAAAAATTGGTAATTTGCAAGACATCTAGTTAAAAAAAAGCAAAAAGCCAGTTAATTAATTCAAATAATACTGTTCAAAATCTCCAGCAACAGTTGCATAGAAAAAGAAATAATCTTAAGTTTCTAGGTCCCATATTACATAACATATATTATTATTATTATTTCAAATATATAAGTATAATTTACTCCATTCTTCATAGGTTCAAAGTTTGACCAGTAGCTTTTAACAACACAAAGTGCTGCAATGAAGATAAAATATATTCACAAGAATTCCCCCAGCTCAAATGAATCATTCCTTAATAACAACACATCATTTCTAATGTGCAAGAGAGTGCTCACAATACAAAATTGTCCATCATGCAAATGGACTGAAGTATTTTAGGCAACAAGAAAAACGCTGGAAAGAAGACATACAAATCAACAAGGCTGAATCCTACACGGATTATAGTAAGAGGGAAAGTGTGGCAGAGAAGCGGGGCATTCAGTTACTGACATTCTCACTAGAAGGTTAGATTAGGTTCCCTATCTTATACTTTTCCAGAGAGTACCCTTCCAATAACCAAGAGAGGAAAACATCTATCTGGGCCACAGAGTCTTCCTCCCCAAGGATTCTGTATAACATAAATTCATTTTTCTATTTACCAATATGTTTAACATTTCTCACTGTTGTTATAAATAGTAATTGTTTATTGGTTTGAGGTCACACCCTACTATGCTCAGGGTGAACTTCTGCCTCTGTACTCAGGGGACCATATGGGGTGCTGAAGATTGAACCTCGTTCAGTTCATGTGAATCAAGCACCTTGTCCACTGTACTATCTCTCCAGATCCATAAATAATAAATTTGTAGCACTGTAGCACTGTTGCACTGTTGTCCCATTGTTCATCGATTTGCTCTAGCGGGCACCAGTAACATCTCCATTGTAAGACTTGTTACTGTTTTTTGCATATCGAATACACCATGGTTAGCTTGCCAGGCTCTGTTGTGTGGGTGGCATACTCTCAGTAGCTTGCCAGACTCTCTGAGAGGGACAGAGGAATCGAACCCGGGTCAGCTGTGTGCAAGGCAAATGCCCTACCCACTGTGCTATTTAAGGAGTATTTTATTACAGAAAAAAAAACAGATTAGGATATTTATGTGAAATTAGTACATATCCAGGAATTTATCTTGTAAATAGATGTACTGATAGATGATAGATGATAGATAGATAGATAGATAGATAGATAGATAGATAGATAGATAGATAGATAGATAGATAGTGTATTGCCAATCTTCTTAAATATGTGTAGGTATTTTTCACTACCATCATATTTAACTTTATAAAATACCTATTTTGTGGTGAACATTTGCTGAGCTTTATGATCAACACCTTCATATCCAGAAATCTTTTCCCCTTCCCTAGCCATTCTTACAAAAAACACAGTAATAGACCTACAATCATACCCATCTCCATCAAAACCTACCCAGTAGATTCCCAAACCCAGTCGATCCCAAACCCAGTCAAATTAATGAATCATTATTTGGGTGGATACCTGATCCAAATTAATGCAGAAACCCCTTGCCTGAGAACATAATTATAGCCTGAGTCTTAAAATGCAACAGTTGTCAGCAGCCACATTTCTGATACATACATGAAAACTAGTTTTGAAACCAGAGACAAGAAATGAGACATACTGGAGGAATAGAGATAAGATATGAGGGGAGGAGAGCAGAAAAGATAGTAGAGGAGGGGAAGCATTTATTTCCCTTTTATGCAGCTGCAGCAATTCACCCCTGGTGAGAATCCCTAGTACCATATATGCATGGTTCCCTTAGCAATGTTGGGGTCAGTCCAGAACAGAGACAAAAACAGTCCCTGAGCACAGCTGGAAGTAGATCCAAACCAGAAAGAGAATCCAAGTAAGTAGCATGTGTCTGGCACCATAGGTCCCCAGCAGCATCACACCTGGGCTCTGGCATTGAACTCTCAGCCCACTTCACTGAGAACTGCCACTAGGGATGCAGGCTTCCTGTGAACAGCTGAAAGGACACCTCCCCAAAAAATCACAATTGAATAAGCCAAAAGAATCTGTTTGGATGTAAATATCTTAGATAAATCATTTCCTTTTTAAAACATACATATTGGTGTGTTCTCTCTCTTGGAGACGTGCAGATATGTAGGCCTGAGACGAGTATTCTCAGCTTGCCATACTCTAGCTCTTTCTCCCTTTCCTTCCTTCTCTCCTTCGACATAGTACATACATGCGAAAGGAGGGACTAAGTCAGCCTCACTGCTCCCACAGAGGTTTCTATGATCCACTAGGACCAGCTGACTCCCTCTACTTTTAAAAGTCACCTAGTCTTGCATCTAATCAGCTCATGCTTACGTCAACCCCATGAATGTATTAAGCTCAAACCAGAGAAATGGCCTACATGTCCCACAAATTCTCAAGCCAAATAAGTATTTATTCTTTCATCCTAATGGAGTCTGTGGTTGACTATGATCTGCCATTGTTATCATAGCACATAAATGTTGTAGCAACTACCATCTTGAACTTTTCTGAAAGTTCGTTTCAAGTAGCTAGAAAAATATCTATCTATCTATCTATCTATCTATATATCTATCTATCTATCTATCTATGTGTTGTTTGTTTGGGGACCATACCCAGCTGTGCTCAGGGCTTACTCTTGGTTCTGTCCTCTTGGGTCCATATGGAGATCCCGAGGATCAAAGTGCACTCCCTGCTGCACTATCTCTCCAGTGCCAATTTTTTATATAAAGAACTGTGAATAACAAAGTTATTGGTAACTGAACTTTAAAAATATTGTTCTCTAGCACCAATCCCACCACCAATGTCAACTTCCCTCTACCAATATTTCCAGGTTCCCTCCTCCCTCCAGCCTGCCTCCTTGACAGGCACAATTTATAGTTTAGTGGCTGTAGATCTGTGGTTTACTCTGTGCTGTTTACTCTGTGGTTTACTATAGTGGCATAGCTATACATCAGTAATGTACGTGAGGCCCCTGACCACTGCTCTCCCATTAGTTCCCTTTCTCATCGTCTTTTTTACTTCCTTGATTTCTTTTCTTCTCTTTATCCCTATACTCTGGGATCAAGAGTTTTCTAGCATCCCTCCTGTACCAATGAGTCCCCTAGTCCAGTTTTTCCATTTACCACAGATAACTGAAACCAGCATGTGTTTGTTCTTCTTCTGGCTTAGTTCATTCAACGTTACATCTTCTAATCCATTCACGGTGCAGCAAATTGATGATGTCATCATTCTTTGCATCCACATAATATTCCATTGTGTACGTACACCACATCTTCACCATCTATTCATCTACTGTTGGACACCTAGGTTGAGTTCATGTATTAATTATTGTATTAATAATAAAATAATTAAAACAAATTAATTATTTAAATGAATAATGGTGTGTGTATGTCCTTTGGAATGAATGCCTGTGTATTAGAGGCAGATGCCCAGAGGTGGAATTTCTGGGTTGTATGGCAGAAAAAAAATCTATTTAAAAGCTACTGATTAAAAACCTAAGAAGATAAATGCCACATTGTACCCATAAAATATTAAAGCTGACACTCCTGTAAATCAATGTTACCTCAATACAATTTTAAAAGGAGACATAGTCAGGGTCTACAGCAATAGTACAGCAGGTAGGGTATTTGCCTTGAATGTAGCTGACCCAGGTTCAATCTCGGTCATCCCATATGGCCTCTTAAGACTTCTAGAAGTGATCCCTGAGCACAGAACCAGGAGTAAGCCCTGAGTACTTCCGGTTATGTCCCACTCATATACAAAAAGAAGGTAGACAAATGCAACATAACGTGTTGAGTGAAATACCTGAGGTTAATGTAACAGTTTGGAAGGCCCAGATGTGGGACCAGAATGATAGTCCAGCAGATCCAGAACTAGAACCAAATGATAGTACATTTGCCCTGCATGTGATGACTTGAGTTTGATCCCCTGCACCCCATCCATCTTGTTTACCCTGAGCACAGCCAGAGTGATCCTTGAGTTATTATTGAGTGATCCTTGAGAGTCAGGAATAAGTCGTGAGCACAGCCCCAAACTTCTCTCCCCAGCACTAAGAAAGAAAAAAAAAAAGATCTGGAACATATTCCCCACTAACATGTAATAGTGGTAGAGGTAGAAGTAGCAATAATTTATTGTAACAGTAGCATTCATGTTTTAGAATTTTTAACCAATTCTATCATTACTCTATAATTATCTGATTTTTGCAAATTTTCCATAATTATCATGCATCACTTCTATAATCACAATGAATTCATAAAAATAATGATTTTCTTTAAAAATAGGTTCTTCATCAACTATATTTTACCACTCGGCATAACAGATCTGCGTTATTCTGGAATTTAATTTGATTTGCTCTGTTAATTAGTTAGAGGTGCTTCCCCTTGCCCTAAATGACTTGCCTCTAAGACTTCAGTGAAGTCATGCAGGTTGAAAGTTGAGACAGATTACAGATTTGCTAATTGGAGCAAAAAGAGAAAACTCTAGGCTGGTGCGATAGCACAATGGGTAGGGCATTTGCCTTGAATGCGGCTGACCCAGGTTCAATTCCCAGCATCCGACATGGTCCCCTGAGCACTGCTAGGAGTGATTCCTGAGTGCAGAGCCAGGAGTAACCCCTGAGCATTGCCAGGTGTGACCCAAAAAGTGAAAAAAAAAAAAAGGAGAGTGAGAAAACTCCCTGCTGTGGGGAATCCGTACAATCTCCCTGTGTCACTCATTGCTACACCACAAATCATCTCCAATATCTAGTGGCTTGAAACAAGGACCATAATTTTTTTCACATTCTTTGAATCAACACTGTGGAGAGGCCTCAGTTGGATTCTTGATCTGCAGTCCACCTGGTGTTGGCTGATGTACTCCTGTGTATGTGACCAATAGGTTGGTAGGTAAGGCTGGCTGATGCCAGAAGGTCTAATTCTTATGTGTGGCAGTTGATGGAGCTTTGAGCTTGGTACCTCTGTACTTCACTAAATCAACAGCTCTCTGCATTTCTCAACGGGGAACTTATTGCAAAAATGATGACAACACTAAAAGCTATAGGACTGCTTGAATTCTCATCTTTTGTTTTTGTTTTTGTTTTTGTGGTCACACCTGGAACTACTACTCGGGGCTTATACCTAGCTCTGTGCTCAGGAATCACTTTGGAAGTACTCAGCACACCATGTATAGTCAGGGATCCAAGCAGGATTGGCAATGGGAAAAGCAGTTACCTTAACCCCTTTCCTATCTCTCCTGCCCAAGTCCTCATTTTAAAACTTACATGATGTCAGTCACTTCTTCGACTTTCTATTGATCATAGTAAATCACAAAACCAATCCAGATTTCAGGGGCTGGATTTCACCTTTTCATGCAAAGAACTACAAAATTAGGCTTCAAAGTAGGAGCCCGGGGGGGGGCACTTAAGTTTGAAGAATTTTCATAATTGTTTTTGTAAACAACTTACCACATCTGTTTTACTGTGATACAATGCATTCATTCTTTTTCTTTTCTTTTTTAAATTTTGTTGAATCACTGTGAGATAGTTAGAAGCTTCCATGTTTGGGTTACAATCATACAATGATCAAACACCCCTCCCTCCACCAGTGCACATGCCCCACCACCAATATCCCCAGTATACCCCCCCTTTCCCACCCTTTCCCTGCCTCCATGGCAGACAATATTCCCCATACTCTCTTTCTCTACTTTTGTGCATTATGGCTTGCAATACAGACACTGAGAGGTCATCATGTTGGCTGTAGACAAAGTAAATGGCACTGTCGTCCCATTGTTCATCTATATGCTCAAGCAGGCACCAGTAACGTCTCCATTGTGAGACTTGTTGTTACTGTTTTTGGCATATCGAGTACACCACGGGTAGCTTGCCAGGATCCGCCTTGTTGGCAGGATACTCTCAGTAGCTTTCCGGGCTCTCCGAGCGGGACGGAAGAATTGAACCTGGGTCAGCCACGTGCAAGGCAAATGCCCTACCCTCTGTGCTATCGCTCCAGTCATTCATTCTTATCATATAAAAATTTTATAGTGCCTCCTAAGTACAAAATACTGTCCTGGCCTTCAGAGAACAGAAAAGGACATAGGAGACATAATTCTTCCTTTTGTGAGTGTCACAGCTAATAGAGAAGATAGGTACTGAACAGTGAGGCATAAAAAGTACTTGATCATTGGGACAATCGTGTGGACTGGCCTGACCTGGAATGGTGGGTAGATAGAGCTTACTGGGTAGAGCTGAAATCAGAGAATGGAAGAAAAACTCATTATTTTCTATGCATAACTATCAGGGCTTCTCACATCCTAAACACTCAGCTCCTAGTACTCCATTTACTGTGTCTGTGGTACACATGTATTTGTTTCTCTGGTCAAAATAATGAAGTGTTTACACAATGAAGGAAAATAGAAGAAAACTGGGTGATATTTCTTTCAAAGACTATCTAAGACAGTCCTGGGGAAGAAAGGAAAGAAAGAAGTTTTATTAAGCACTAATACTTTTATCATGTCAAAAAATCTTAATTTGAAGAACTTATAATTAATTAAGAACCTGGAGTTTTTCGAGTGCATAATCCTTCCTTTGATCTATAGGCCCCCGGGCTGTGAGTTCCCAGATGCCCGAAGCTGTTTTTAACTACAGTGTTTTCCTAGCAAAGGCATTTTTTGTGTGTGTGGCACAAAAATGAAACCACAGTTGGGGCATGTTTTATTAGAAGATCCAAATCGATAAGCTGAGATGGCAGGGTTTGAAAACCTGGTGTGCTAGAGGTAGTTGACTTATTAATCTATATATAGCACACTGAGAAGAAGATTTAGAGGTTTTGATGGCTGTTCAAAGACTGTTTTAGATGAAGAATCCTGAGGGAGAAGAAATGGAGCAGAAGAGCACGTCGGAGATTTGTCATACAGCTGCGGGAAAGCTCTCCACCAAAGTGTCATTCTCTTCCCAGCAGGTTTGTTGGAAATGCGCTTCTTGTGTTAAGCTCAAAGTGTCCTGTGATGGGTCTGTAAGGGAGGCACTCGTGGGGGTGTGGTGTGTGGTGTCAAAGAAAATAGCAAGTAGCAGCAGGCTCTCTCCACAAGAAGTGTGGTCCAAGTTCAGAGTGCTAGGGATGTTGTGAGGAATGATTTCACCAATGAGTCAACAGATATTATTTTTCGTCCTTAGAATGAAATAATTTTTATCCATTCTTCAGAATACTGAGTCTGCTTCTAGGAATATAATGTTCACTAAAACAGGCGTCATTTCTATCCTTACACAGGAGGTAGCTTGTTGAGGAAGATGGAGGGCTATTTACATATTACAGCACTTTGAAAAGCCTGGCAGAGAGAACTGTAGGCAATGGAGGGAGTACAGTTGTGCAATTCCTGACTTAAATTAGAAAATTTTCTGAGGAATGTGATGTCCTCCTGAGGACTGAATGATGTGCAGCAGCTAACATGGGGGAGTGGAGGATGCCTGGGTAAAGATTGGAAAGTTGGGTCAGGAGGCAAGCACAATGAGCTAGAGGATATACCCCCATCCATTCCCTAGAACCATGTGGTCCTTCGTGGCACTTGGTGACCTCCTAGCATTCCTGGTGAGGATGGGTAAAGAATAGGGCAACATTCTCTCAAGTTTAGGTGAAAATTTATTTTAAATAAAATGTATGTTCAGATGAGCTGGAGCGATAGCACAGCGGGTAGGGCACTTGCCTTGCACGCAGCCGACCCGGGTTCGATTCCTCTGCCCCTCTTGGAGAGCCTGGCAAGCTACCCATGGCGTACTGGATATGCCAAAAACAGTAACAAGTCTCACAATGGAGATGCTACTGGTGCCCGCTAGAGCAAATTGATGAACAACAGGATGGCAGTGACAGTGACAGTGATATGTGCAGATAATCCTGTGAGGGCAAAGAATGAAACAGAGTACATCATATAGATGTTTGGTGATTTAGAGAGAAATGAAAAATGCCTTAGCCAGAGAAAAACTGTTTCAGGGGGAATCACACCCCCTTATGCTCAGGACTCACTGCTCTGTGCTTAGGGCACTGATAACGTTTGGGGAAAACAGAGAGTTCCAGGGAGTAAACCTAGACTGGCAGCATACAAAGCAAGTACCTTGCCTGCTGTACTTTCACTCCTGCCCCATAAAGGGGAATAAATCAAAAAACAGCTGCATTTGTACTGCTGAGTCCCTCTAAGCACTTGAATCAGTCTTGGTACCCTGGGAAGCAGTATCCAAGAGAAACTCCACTAAGCCAGGATTAGTCTCTCCACTCCTCCAACCTGGCACCTGCCCATCACCTTCTTGGCAAAACACTAAAGGTTGTTCCCTTGGAGAGAGTAATAAAAGTTCCTTGTGAAAGACAAATCACAAGGGTGAGACAAATGCATCTTACTGGAAACAGGTCTCACCCTAGATCTTGAGAGCACCAACTCCTGGTCCACTTAGCAGCACTTAAAACACATACACTGTGTACAAAGGACTGAAAATTTGTTGCTAAAGAATCACAATACCTGAAGAGGAAAGACAGAAGCAGTGTCTGACTGGTGGTTTCCTTGTCAAATGGCATGATAAGATCCTCTGAAGAGAACACTACAATCTCTAAGTCTTCTCCTGCCTCCCCTGAATTGATGGAGCTTTCTGTCCTATTATAAAATGCAAATAGTAAAGGATGACTGTAAGAAACCAACCAAAAGAGCAAACATATGAAAGGACTGCAACTGAGAAGTAATTAACAGCATTGAACATGTCCTTAATATTCTTAAAGACCAGATACATAGTACAGTGGGTAAGGTGCTTGCATTGCACGTGGCTGACCCAGGTTCAATCTCCAGCAACTCATATGGACCCTCTACCACCACCAAGAATGGTCCCTGAGAGGCCACAGAATGGGAAAATTCATTTTCCCAAAACCCATCAGATAAGGGGTTAATATCCAGGATATACAAGACATTAGCAGAACTGTACAAGAAAAAATTCCTCCAACCCCATCCAAAAATGGGGAGAAAAAATGAACAGGTACTTCCTCAAAAAAGAAATACAAATGAACAAAAGGCACATGGAAAAAAAAATGCCCTACATCTCTAATCATCAGGGAAAGGTAAATCAAAACAATAGTGAGATATCATCTTTCACCACAAAGACTAACACACATCAAAAAGAACAAGAACAACCAGTGCTGGCATGGATGTGGGGAGAAAGGGACTCTCTTTTATTGTTGGTGGGGAGGCTAACTGGTCCAGTCTTTCTGGAAAGCAATATGAGCAATCCTCAAAAACTAGAAATTGAGCTTCCATATGACCTAGCAATGCCACTTCTGGGAATATATCTCAGGGGTGCAAAGAAACAGAGTAGAAATGACATCTGAACCTGTATGCTCATTGCAGCACTCTTCACAATATCCAGAACCTGGAAACAACTCGAGTATCCAAGAAAATTCAACTGGTTAAAGAAACTTGGTACATCTACACATGGAATACTATGCAGCTGTTAGGAAAGATGAAGTCATGAAATTTGCTTTTAAGTGGATCGACATGGAGAATATCATGCCAAGTGACATGAGTCAGAGAGGAGCAGGCATAGAATGACTGCACTCATTTGTGGAATATAAAATAACATAATATGAGATTAACATCCAAGGACAGGGGCTGGAGCGATAGCACAGCGGGTAGGGCATTTGCCTTGCACGCGGCTGACCCGGGTTCTAATCCCAGCATCCCATATGGTCCCCTGAGCACCGCCAGGGGTAATTCCTGAGTGAAGAGCCAGGAGTAACCCCTGTGCATCGCCGGGTGTGACCCAAAAACAAACAAAGAAACAAAAACATCCAAGGACAGTAGAGACAAGGACCAGGAAGATTGCTCCATGGTTGGAAGTCTGCCTCATGAGCTAGGGGAGAATGGAGCTGGGATAGAGAAGGGAGCACTAAGTTAATGATGGCTGGAGGGATCACTTGGAATGAGAGATGTGTGCTGAAAGTAGATAAAGGACCAAACATGATAACTTCTCAGTATCTGTATTGTAGACCATAATGCCTGAAAGTGTCTGACATGGAGGCAGGGGAAGGGTGGTAAAGGGGGGGGGCATACTGGGGACTTTGGTAGTGGAGAATGTACACTGATGGAGGGATGGGCCTTTGATAATTGTATGACTGAACCTCAATCATGAAACCTCTGTGACTGTATCTCATGGTCATTCAATAAAATAAGTAAATAAAACACTCACAAAACTCAAGAACAAAAAATAATCAGAAGATCTGTCCAAAAACTTGGGAGAGGAAATGAACAGATGCTTATCTGAAGATAATAGACAATGGCCAATATGTATATTAAAAATGTTCATCTATAAACAAAATAGTCCAGCTGATCCTATGGTAAATTCTAGTCTCTATAAATTTTGCCATAATGAAACTTTTAACTTTTAAGTGTAATTTAAAAAGAAAAGAAAAGAATAGTCCCTGAGCAGAGAGCCAGAAATAAAGCTTGAGAAGGGCTGGATGTGGCCTCAAAAGGAAATCAGACAAAAAGAATAATTTCTTAATTTCCTTGGCAAAAGATAGGAAGTAATACAGAACACCTTCCTTTCCTTTGTTCAAACTACGGACTCTTTCTCACACACATACCCCCAGATCCAATGTGTCATGTTGTTCTACCTATTAAATAGATACTGAATTTGGCCTCTGACCACCTTCACAACCACTACCCCATTGCTGGTGAGGCCCATTTCCCATGTGGGTTACTCCAATAGGCTCCTCGGGGGTCTCTTTACTTCTAAGTACAGCAGCCAGAATGATCCCTTTATTTATTTTTTTTATTGAATCACCGTGAGATATAGATACAAAGCTTCATGTTTGAGTTTCAGTCATACAATGATTGAACACCCATCCCTCCACCAGTGTATATTTTCTACCACCAATGTCCCCAGTATCCCTCCTGCCACCCCGACCCCACCCCATCCCCTGCCTTTATGACAGACAATTTCCTTCTTACTCTCTCTCTACTTTCGTGCATCATGGTTTGCAATACAGATACTGAGAGGCTATCGTATTTGGTCCTATTGTCTACTTTCAGCACACATTTCTGATCCCAAGTGATCCCTCCAACCATCATTGACTTAGTGGTTCCTTCTCTTTCACAGCTGCCTTCTGCCCCAGCTCATGAGGCAGGCTTCTAACTATAGAGCATTCTTCCTAGCCCTTGTATCTACTGCCCTTAGGTGATAATCTCATATTATGTTATTTTATAGTCCACAAATGAGTGCAGTCATTCTAAGCTTGTCCCTCTCTTTCTGACTCATTTCACTTAGCATGATTCTCTCCGTGTCCATCCACTTAAAAGCAAATTTCATGACTTCGTCTTTCCTAACAGCTGGAAGCAATCCAAGTGCCCAAGAATAGACAACTGGTTAAGGAAACTATGGTACACAATGGAATACTATGCAGAATTATTCCTTTAACGTAAACTATATCACCTCATTCCTCATGCAAAATACATAGCAACTTCTGCTTTCCATCGTTTTAGTGGCTTAAGGGACCCTATGTAATTTGGACTCACTCCAGTCCATAAGACCATTATCTCTGGCCCTCATACCCATGCTGACTTTCCTAGTTCCTCTCCAAACACCAAACACACGTTGCCTTTGGGTTTTTGTTACATAACCCCCATGCCTGGGAAAGTTGCCTTTTTCCAAGTAAACAACCGGCTTCAAGTTAGCTTAAATGTAACTTTCTCAATGAGGCCTATACTGTACCACTCTCTACACTTCAAATCCCCCTTTCTCACTACACTTCTCCTTTTTTCCATGGCATATACCCCAGTCTAACATGCAATTCTATTGTCTCCATTAGAATATAAGTTCTTCAAGGTAGGATGGTAATTTTACTTAATGATATATGCTTGGAATATAAAATTAATTATATTGTTAGATGTCCTAACAAATCACCACAAACAAGGTGACTTAAACACCAGGGCTACCCACACACATTAAAAAAAAAATTGGGTATGGGAAAATAACTTAGGCTGAAGCACATTCTTTACTGCCAGAGAACTGGTTTCTTTGTCTTTTTTAAATCTTTTTATTTTATAAAGTAGTTCACAATATTTTATTACATTTAATGCTCTAACACCAGTCCCATCACCATTACACCTTCCCACCACCATATTTTGGGTATTTCCTTTCTGAACCCCAAATCTTCCTCCAAAGCAAAATCGAAATAATATACTATTTCCCTCTCAGGTTATGCTGGAGCGATAGCACAGCGGGTAGGGTGCTTGCCTTGCACGCAGCTGACCCAGGTTCAATTCCTCCACCCCTCTCAGAGATCCTGGCAAACTACCGAGAGTATCTTGCCCACACAGCAGAGCCTGGCAAGCTCCCCGTGGTGTATTCGATATGCCAAAAACAGTAACAACAAGTCTCACAATGGAGATGTTACAGGTTCCCACTCAAGCAAATCGATGAGCAAAGGGATAACAGTGATACAGTGATCTAAGGTTATTTGCCTCCTACTTTGAATCCCATCAAATGTGGTGTGTTATTCTTGGAGTATGGATAGGGTGTATCCAATGAAATTTCGAGGGGCCACAAATGCTATCCAGGAAAAAGATTACTCTTGGGTGAGGCTCAGCCTGAGCATGTGGAAAGTGGCCTTGAGCAGGGCAGCAGTTGAGTTCTGGAGGTTTTCTGCTGGGGCTGGGTCCCTTGGGGTGGGGAGAGGTCTCACCCGACCCCCTCTTGGGCATGAAGAATGTAACACCTAGTGCGGGGTTCAGTGGTATGATTATGGCAAGCGTCATGTTGTTCCCTTCCAGGAGAGAAGGACATGTCAGAACTGTTTTCTATTCCTGGCTTGTTTTAGTTCCCAAAAGTAGACCTGAGCTCTGGTGAGTGTAATGACCCCACCCCCCCAAAAAAAAGACAAGAAGAAAATTAAGGCAATCAAATTAGCAAGTTATATTCCACACTGTGGAATGAATTTAGCTGACAGGAGCCTGGAATACAGGGCAGGACTATTAATGGTAAGAGATGAGATGATAGAGTTCAGCAGAAATCAAAGCATGAAGAGTTTTGTGAGCCATGAAAAAAAGAATTTGACTTTATCTCAAGAGCAATAGGAAAATGTAAAAGGGATTGTAAATGTGAACAGATTTGCTACTTAAACAATCTCTAAAATGGTGTGCATCAGGGTATGTTCTAGGAATAAAAAGGCAGCAGCCAACTCAAGGACAGTAATCTCATAGACCCCTGTGACTGTCAGCCAGTCTTTACTCCAGGAACTGCTGCCTCTGAACTCACCTTCGTAATCAAGTGAGACTCCAGACACTGTATCAATCCAGGCTCCTGATAACCATGGGCACAGCTGCTCTAGCTTCAGGTTTAAAAATTATGGGACTAAAGCATATCCAAAGACCTACCATTCCAGGGTCAGGCTGGAGACATGAATCAAAACTGACGCTCCAAACCAAGCCAGGAGCCTGCAAAGGCCAGAAGCAGAGAAGTTCAGCCCAACTATAAGTCAAATAGGCTAACCAAAGATGTACAGGCAGAGGCTGTTGAGTCTAAAAGGATGCTATGAATTGCTATAATAAAGTGTATTTTTCATCGGGTGTTATAGCAGTTGCCTGATGCCCTGTAATAAATCACAGAATTTAATAACCTAAAATAGCAATGCCTTTTTTTTCCCCTCATGGTTCCAAGGAGCAGCAGCTTGGTCTGGGTTTAGTTGGGTGTCTCTTCTGTGGTTTTCACAGCTGCAGTCATCTGGCGGTGGAATGAAGCCGCCAGTGAGAGAAGGTCTCACTCATGTGCCTGGCAACTGGTATTTGCCACAGGCTAGTTGGTCCTGGGGGCTTGGTTGAATTGGCCTATCTCTGCTGTCTCTGACTTCACATCCACAGTTCACCATAAAGCAACTGCAAGTCCCAGGAGAGTAAGAACTAAAGCTTCCAGGCCCTGTGTCTAGAATTCCCATAGCACGTTCACTGTGTTGGAGAAACGAGAGCAAGTTCAGACAAAGTTCAACCCAGACTTGTGGAGCTGGAGCTGGGCTGCATTTATCAGTGGAGAGGATCCAAATTATTTTAGAAAGGAGAGTACATAGAGGGACAGGAGAAATTGTTGCAGTCACCCTGGCAAGAAGTATATACCATGTTCTGCTAGTTCCATGGAATTCCAAGAGCCTTCAGAGGTGAAAATGGCAAAATATTGCACTTCTTCATGTCCCAGTGAACTTCAAAGCAACAAGGACACCTTTCCCTCCTTAGCGAAAAATAGTGCAAATCCATAAATGTCTGTTGAGTGTCGTCAGTTATTTGAAAAGTACTTTTATCTCCAGGTGCTTTCAACAGAGATATGAATTATAAATAAAATTGGGTCAATGAATTTCCTTTTATTGTACTTTATATCAGAATACTTCAAATTAACCTCAATGCACTCATCTATTTAGTACCTTACCCAAAATAGTCCAGTCATGAGTGATAAGATATGTAACTTCTAAGAGTTATTCTGAGAAGAATAAAGGAACAAAACAAATGCCAAATTTTACTAATAAGATTTTTGAGTACTAAGTATTATTGCAGGACTGGAGCCATAGCACAGTAGGTAGGGTGATTGCCTTGCACGTGGCCGACCCGGATTCAATTCCTCCGCCCCTCTCAGAGAGCCCAGCAAGCTACCAAAGTATCGTGCCCACACAGTAGAGCCTAGCAAGCTACTCATAGCGTATCCGATGTGACAAAAACAGTAACAAGTCTCACAATGGAGACGTTACTATTCATAGTGTATTCGATGTGCCAAAAACAGTAACAAGTCTCACAATGGAGACGTTACTAGTGCCCGCTTGAGCAAATTGATGAACAATGGGATGACAGTGCGACAGTAATACTGCAACTTGTACCCGCTCAAGCAAATTGATGAACAACGGGGAAGACAGTGCAATGCTACACATATATGTGTGTGAGGTGTGTTATCAGCATGAGTATATATACACACATACAAACATTTCCACAATATTGTTAAAAAGTGATTCAAATATGTGTAGAAATTTTTAAAAATAGTAAAGAAACATCTTTAACTTTCAGGGAAAACTACTCTGGGTTTATTTGTAGCAGAAAAGAGCTACTTTCCTGAGACTCATCACAACTTAATGAATGGGTAAGGCCCTCACTGCCCCTGCCAGTGATGTCCTTTCTTTCAAGACCATTTGTAATTTTTTCTGGAATACCAATAGTTTGAGCCAACTTATAATAATAATAATAGAATAGACCCTCTGTTTGCCTCTCACCAGTTATTGGAAGAAGATTGCTTCTTTTTCCTATAGCCTCGCTATTTATTAGTTTTTCATTTATTTTTCTTTACATTAAAAAGTTACATAAAGAATTGAAGACAAGGTGATCTATGAAAATCAGTGATAATAGATAAAATGTGTATTTCCTTTGATCAAAAATACGTCTCAATTTTTGTTCAAGGGGACATCTTTTATTTTTTAGTTTAATTCACATTTGTCAATAACTTATGTTTAATGAATTATTCTCAGCTTTACCCTATTTCACCCTGGGGTATGTACACTTCTCTGATCTCAGTGATTACATACACAAGAGGTAGAGGCATTGGTACCGCTGTTGACCAAACAATTGAAACAGAGGTTCTTTCACTAGGTTTTTATATTTTCATTTGAAAACTCTATTTCCAAGAATAGAAAGCCCACAGACAGAACAGGTAGGGCACTTACCTTGCACACCCAGCTGACCCGGGTTCATTCCCAGCATTTCATCTGGGAAAGAGGAATGGAGGGAGGGAGAGTGGGAGAGGAATGGAAGAGAGGGGGAGGGGAGGGGAGGGGAGGGGAGGGGATAAAAGGGGTGGGTAGGGGAGGGGTGGGGTGGGATTATTCTTAAAATTCTCAGAAGAGGTCACCAAAATTAATGTCATTCTCTGAAATACCAGCATATTTTTGCAAGCCACAAAACTTTCTAATGTGCTCTGCTTTGTTTCCCCACTATAAAGTACTAGGCAGGGGATGAGAGGAATTATAGAACACCTTTTAAAACATTTTGTATATAATGGCATCATGACTAATGTACTTCAAGCTTTTATAAAAGAAAAAAATCATATTAGACAAATCTGGGAGATGTTTTTGATAGAATGCCAAAGTTAATGAATGGAGCACAGTAGGTGTTGATTTTATGTCATTATAAGTTAAGCCTTTTATTTTGTAGTCAAGGAATGAAAAATAAATATCAAACCAGCCTGACCCACTCTCCTGATTTAATAGCTTAATTTCCAGAAATGCCAGTGAAAAATAGCACAAGTGTTTGCCTAGACCAATTCTTCTTTATTATAGTTCATCCATTTTCTCTTTTCACAAGAAATACAGCACCTAACAGAGTTTAATTAAGTTTATATTTTACAGCCCAAACTACATTGCCTTACAAGAGAAACCTTGTTAGAAGCAAATGAGGCAGATTGTCCTAGAACTCAGTTCGTAATGTGAATCTCAAGACTACCCCCAATATTCTCTAAGTCTTTATATCTGGTGGCCAAAGCACCAATGAAGACTACTTTTGTCAAGCATATTAAGATAATGGGCATTGTAGAAATGAAATGGAAATTCCTTCAATCTGTGAAGAAAGAATAATGTCTTTGGAAAATACAATCTTAAGCCAAGAAAATGTCACTTTTCTTCCCTTACATAGGTTTGTTTGTACTTCGATCTTCTTTCTTTCCTTGTATTAAGAGGCCATCTGAATGATTCTCCCTGGCTCCCCTTTGCAAGTGTTGAAAGCAGCATGCATCATGAAATTCCCCTAAGGTAAAAGGTGCTTAAATGTACAGCAGTTAATTCTGCAGGAGAAGTTGACGTGTCAGAGCCTCAGGAATCAAGTTGCTGTAACAACTTGCTTGCTAAAGCATTTGAGAAGATTGTCTTGACCCCAACAAAGCAACTGACTCCCTGTCAAATGTTTAAAGGATGTTTAAATGTTTAAAGGACTATCTATAAAAGGAATGTAATTCAAATGGAAATAAAAGCAGAAGACATTGTTGTGACTGATCTAGGAGTGCAATAGAAATTGGGTGTTTCTGAAGGCCAGAGAGCACAGTGGGTAGGGTGTTTGCCTCATGCACAGTTGGCCTGGGTTCAATCCCTGGCTCCCCATATTCTCTGAAATCACCAGGAGTGATCCCTGAGCACCTCCATGTTGTTCCACTCCCCCTAAAAAAAATCTTAGTGTTTCTGTTGCTAGAATCAATTACGTATGAAAATAAAAGCAAAATGTAAGAGAAGTCTGGATATAGAAACTGGATATTTAGGACAGAAACATCACAGTGACATCAGAAACTCAGGTTCATCTAGAAGTTTGGTCTAGAATCAATGTTCAATGTTCAAGGTCACCCATGGTACAGGATGAATTGGAGAGCTTGAGTCACTACAAACATACAGGGGGAAGAGAAATGAAGAAAAGACAAAAATCTACTTCCACCCAGTCAAGCAATCCTCTTTTAACTATCTTTACAAAAGTCTCATAAACGTTACACTTTACTAGAAAGACAAGGAAGATTTGGGGAGAAAAAATCTAAAGATACAATAATATAAATCAGAATTCATTGGAAAGGTAAAAGGGGAAACAAATGAGATGCTTATAAAGGCAGCTAGCTTTCCTGACTCCTTGAATTTCCCCCCCACCCCACCCCCGCCCCATTTATGGAACATAGACTATGTTCTAAGAAGCACTTAAGTGTTTACCTGGATCTCTCCAGGTACAGAAATAAGGGCAGGAGAAAAAAACTACAAAGGGACCTACAAAATTCTGAGGGAGTAATAAATATGTTCACTCTCTTAATTGTGAAGATGGCTTCACATCACACCTCTATACATGTGTCACGTTGTTTGCATAAATTTATGCAGGGTACTATATAGACCTGGGCTGGAGCGATAGCACAGCGGTTGGGCTTTCGCCTTTCACGCGGTCGACCGGAGTTCAATTTCTCCGCTCCTCTCGGAGAGCCCGGCAAGCTACCGAGAGTATGGAGCCCGAGGCAGAGCCTGGCAAGCTACCCGTGCGTATTGGATATGCCAAAAACAGTAACAATAAGTCTCTCAATGAGAGACGTTACTGGTGCCCGCTCCCTTGAACAAATCAATGAGCAACAGGATGACAGACAGACAGACTGTATAGACAAAATGTTTGTGTTTTGTATGCAGAAACCTAATCCCCAGTGAAATGGTATTTGAAGGTGGATTTCTGGGTGATGATTGGATCACCAGAGAGGCATTCTTGTGAAATAGATGAGTTGCTTAAATAAACAACCCAATGGTTTCCCTGAGCACAGAGCCAGGAGTAAATCCTGAGCATTTTCCGATAAAACCCAAAAGACAAACAAAAATGCTTACAAATAATCCAGAGAATCAAAAGAGCAACCTTACCCAGTTTTACTATGCAAGGACATTTTACCAGATACAGAATCTGCCAAGATCTATCAAAAATGGGCTTAGAAGGGGCAGGAAAAATAGTACAGCAGCTAGGAACTGTCATGCATGCTAGTAACCTGGGATCAATCCCTGGCACCCTGTATGTTACCCAGAAACCCTTCCAGGAGTCATCTCTGAGCACAGAGCAGGTGTAAGCCCTGAGGACACTGGGTGTGGCTTCCCCAGAAATGATATAGCACTATGGCACTTTTATTATAGCAGACAAAATATATAACATATTTTGAATATTAATTAAGCTTTACTAAAGCTGTTTATAAATGTAAAGTGAGCCAGAGATAGCTCAGTGATAGAGAGCATGTTCTACATAAATGAAAACCTGGGCACTATCCCCAGGACACCAGAAAAAGGAAAGTGAGAAACTGGAAAAAATAAAATAGAAGGTAAAATAACAAATGAGAACACACACATAGTATTCAGGAAATGATTTCCTAGAGCTATTAAAGGCATAGATACTCCCTCTTAATTGTGAATCTGCCTTTTCAAATATGCCTCCTGAGAGATAGAGAGATTCTTATAAAACCTCTGAACAGAGATGATAATGACGGTATTCAAAGATCTACTGCATGCACTCATAAGCAAGGGCTGCCAACTATAAAACCAGGCAACAGAAGGGTCTTTGATTCACCAATTTTTTAAATGCCTCACTTGGAATAGAAGCTCATTAAATTTATTTTCTTTGATTTTCCTTTTAAATAGCTAAGGAGGCTTAGGTAGAAACATTCATTTATTTCACTGAGTGGCAATGAGAGACAAGAATTCAAAGCTTCTTCTGTCTTCCCTACAAGGGTAGGGAGGGTTATTTTCAGCTGCTCACCCGGAGTCTCAGACTTCTCCCTCCTTCCTTGGACTACTCTGTACAAGGGACAGAAAACTATGGATCACAGCATCCACTTGGATTCTGCACTGGCAGAAAAGTAGAAAGTGAGATAAAGAAAGAAGAAAGTACAACGTTTTCAGTGCATACCATAGCCCACATTCCTTCTACAACAGGAGAACATAGACCCCCAGCTTCCAGTGTCTGTCAGCATCCACAGGACCAGCCATTCTTGTATCACTTGCCCCTAGCACATTCTTTTGAACAGTCCAGACACCTCTGGACCTCATGTCTCCCCTGGAATCTAAATACCAGCTGGATGCCCCCCATATATCTGACTTCCAGCTACATGGACATCCCATATTGAAGACACAGTCATCAGTCCCTGAGAGTTTAGAAATCAGTTCATATATGGAGCTTTTGTCAAAATTCCAGGTCCTGGTTATCCAGCCAATTCTATTTTCTGCTCTCTCAGAAAATAGCTTCTTCCTAAAATCCCTAATCTCAAAGTTACTTTATTATCCACTTTTGTTCCTTTCCATTCCCAATAGCTATCAAACCAATTTCCTGGGTTTAATCCCCTCTGTCTGAAACCAAGTATAGCTCTCTTTTTCTGACTATAATTTGATGGGAAATGGAGATTCATTGCCCAACAAACTGAAACTGCCCCATAGCCTAAGAAAATATGGTGTAGAGAGCCATTTTCCCATCAGAATCTGAGTGACCTAATAATTTGTCAATTTTGTCAGCTCAGATTTTGAGAATATCAGGGTTTTGCCTATTAACCAGGCCTTAAGGTCAGTTTCCATACAAAAGCACAGGCAAGTGGCTGACTTCAGCCCCAAATGAGAACCAAAAGACCTAGATTCTAATCAGTAGCTGGATCTGTGGTTCCCTTAACTCCTTGGGGACAAGTAGCCTGTCTCATAATCTTGATTTCAAACATTTGAAAAATGAAAGGGCTTCAGTTGATAACTTTAGTTTTCCTTACAATTTTTACTTTGTATGAAACTTTTGGTCTCAATCTCTTTGTCTGAAGAAATTTTAAGTCATACATAGCCAACTTACTCTTAAGAGAAGCTTGTTTTATTTTTCTTTATTTTTACATTTTTTGGCTTTTGGGGTCACACCCGGCGATGCTCAGGGCTGACTCCTGGCTCTGCAACTAGGGATCACTCCTGAGAGTGTTCGGGGGACCATATGGGATGCTGGGAATCAAACCCAGGTTGGCTGTGTGCAAGGCAAACGCCCTACCTGCTGCACTATTGCTCCAGCCCCTGTTTTATTTTTCTCTTTTAATAATAATTTTTAATAATTAAGAATAATAAATACAGTCTTGAGCATCTCACAAGTACTATGACAAGAGCCATGGGCATAAGATACATTTATTACCCTCAAAAGAAAGACAGAAATATAGTAAATACAAATTTTTTTTTAAAAACTATAATTCTGTGTGACATGCAAAAGGAATAAAATAACTGTAGTAAAGGGCAAGCTGGGAGGGGTGTACTGGTCCCTGGCTGAGACAAGAGTTGCAGGTCAAGTTCCAATTCTGCCAAAGTTCCGCAGTCTCGCTCACACTCAGAGCTGCCTTTTGCCAGACGCCACCACCTCACAACGGAGCTCCACAGAAATGCCAAATTGCCAAAACTTTTAGGTACTCCGAGGGGCTGGCTGAAAGTTCTGGGACTTCTCAGAGTTAGGAAGCACCATGTTCTCCAACCTCCTCCACCCCCCATACTTCTGAAAGCCTGGGCAGCCAAATCCACATTCCACCAGCCATATTCACGCCCACACAGCATCTCCAAACACTATAATACTAACATCACACTTAAGGTGTATTAAAATAGTAGCCAGGGTAAATGTTAAGAATGGCCATGGAATGTCTTATGAGAGTTAGAGATCTCACAGAATAGCACTTGGGCACCATTAAAGAATTTTCAAGACAGGCAAATTTCCATATAGAAAGGTATTATTATTATTATTATCATTATTTCTGGGACCAACATGGAAACTGATGTCGAACTCTGCTGCTCTGGAAACCTGCCACCCTATGAATAATGAAGGCTGTAAGAAGGCTACCCCAATTGGTGAGAGCAGATTTCAGAAAATACCTTGTTGTTAAATCCAATTGACACACTCTAGTCTTGTTAATATTTGACTGCTCAGCAATATTTAACAATACTGATCATATCTTCCCCTCAAGTTTTGTTGGATTTTTTTTTTGGTGTGTGTGTGGGGGCGGGGGGATGGTTATTGATAAAATGAACAGTCTCTTCTGTCTCCAGACTCATTTTCCTAGGAGCAATGAGGACAAGATTAATGTCTGAGTCTCACAAATGTAATAGCATCCATTTGTGAGTACAGGTAGGTATGTGGATATATTTTTGTGTGTTTTATGTTTTACACCAGTAACTGGGGTTATTTCATGGCAAGAGCAGACAATTTTTCATTTGTATTTGTTTGAACTTTCCAAATTGAGCATGAATTGCTTTTCATTTATGTGTTGGTTTGTTCGGGGGCCACATCCAGAGATACTCAGGGGTCACTCCCAGCTGTGCTAGGGAGACAAGTCAGTGCTGGGAATGCAGCCACAGTCTCCTGCATCCAATAGCATGAACTCAGCCCCTTGAGCTTCCTCCTTCTCCAGCTCACTGTAAAGAAATGAAAAAAGAGTTTCGTGATATTCTCTTTCCCACCTGCTATTGATATTCATTATTTTTCTCAGGACTATTGTAATAACCTCCTAAGTTGTTTTGTTTGTCTGCACTCTCAACTCTGCCTTCTAGGTCATTACTAGGACTTCTATCCTATTGCTCTCAACTTTAAAAGCTCTTAAACACTTGCCTTACTCAGAGGACAGGCAAGGCCCATCTCACCCTGGCCCACCCTTGAGCCTTGGGTCTGTTTCTACTGCACATTCTTTTCTAGGTCATATTGAATGTTTCTCCCTACACATATTGTTCCCGTTCATGATCTGGTGCATGTGTTTTTACCCAAGCAATCTTTCAAATGCCTTTTCCCACTTGCCTTTCCCAGAGAATCTCCCACTAATACTTGAAGAGCTTCATCAGTGTTATTCCGTAACTCAAGAAGTGTGACCACCATTATTATTATTATTATTATTATTATTATTATTATTATTAGGATAATTAATTCTCCAGACTGGAGCGATAACACAGCAGGTAGGGCGTTTGCCTTGCATGTGGCCAACCTGGGTTCGATTCCTCCATCCCTCTCGGAGAGCCCGACAAGCTACTGACAGTATCCCGCCCACACAGCAGAGCCTGGCAAGCTACTCATGGCGTATTTGATATGCCAAAAACAGTAACAAGTTTCACAATGGAGATGTTACTGGTGCCCACTTGAGCAAATCGATGAACAATGGGATGACAGTGATAATCAATCCTCCATTTAAATATTGCTACAGTGAATTTTAGTGCATTGATATTCACATTTTCACAAAACTGTGAGCTATTCAAGCTAACAATCCTACCTCAGCACGTCCTTGTCACCTGAATATCTGACTCATACCCCACCTTTCAGTTGCTATTCAGTAAATGTTCACTTAATCAATAGCTTGCCTAGAGAACTACATTCAAGAAATATACTTTCTTTTGTTTTGCTTCTCTCCTGTTATTAAACCATATCCTATTTCCTGGCATCCACATTCCCAAGTGCTACACCAGCACTGTCATCAGATGCATCTTCAAGGCCCTAGTGCCTAACTGTGGCCCCTAGCAAGGTGCCCACTTCCTCCCTTTGAAGCCTTTGGCAAGACACTTCAAGACTCTACCCCTAGAAAAATTACCAGTGGTGTGGTCTTTAACAACTACTCAGCATTGAAGCTTCTGTTTCTTTATCCAAACACTAATGGCATGCAGGTTTGATTCCTGGCGCAATAGGATGACCCAAGCGCCCACAAAGTGTAGCCAAAACCCCCCCAAAAAAATCCCTATATGTCATTTTAAAGGGCATTTAGAAGCCTCACATTTTTGCATAAAATGTTTAACAAATTTCACTGGGATGGGGATGTGCCTCAGTTGTAGATCACCTACTTGCCTTATACATGTGAGCCCCTGGATTTAATTCCAGGCACTACTGTAAAAAACTAAAGCACACGCCGAGGGGCGAGTGCACTCGCGGGCTCTCCGGGCGGCTCTGTCTCACCGCCTGCGTTTGGTGCTCTGGAACCGCTGTGTGTGCTATTGGTCAAGGGCAGGCGACGGAAGGAAGAAGGCCAAACTGGTTGCTCAATCAGTTTATTTCATTCTCTCCCTCTGCTTCTCTCCCGGCTCTGGATCTCTCTCTGGATCTGTGGATCTGGCCCAACCCACTCTTACAGCCTAGTTAAATCTCCCCAACATGAGGGGGTTGGGGTGTACACATAGGTGTGGTCACCATCAATAGGGTTGAGGTTCATTTCCCTGAGGGGATGCTTCTCCTAGGACTTAATTCTCTTTCAGCAGGAGGATCCACCCAAGAGCAGAGTCCCATGAGTGTGTTTCTCTTCTCCTCAGCCAGCAAACATATAAGAATTCATAATATTAATCATTTTGTATGGACACAATAAGAGATGCGTTAAAGCTTATACAATTGCTCTCCTGGGGCCATCTCAATCTCAGACTACAGTGCTCAGGCCAGAACAGTCTTTCCAATACCTAGCAGGGTCCTAGTCTCATCATTACTTTTGGATCATGACAGCATTTGTCTATGATCAAGATCTTAATTTATAGTTAAGAATTAGGCACTTTGGCCAGGCCCATCTCGATGCCAGGGTAGCACATAACTCACTTCTTGCCTTGGATCCATCCCGTCCCTCGTTAGGACCCTGCTTTTGGGGTGCTAGGAACTGAGGGCAACTGAGGCTTAAGTGGAGAAAGCAGATGCCCTGGAGGGAATAGTATTCGAAGCCAATTAAGCCCCAAGTTACAAAAACATAATATTGTCTTCTTGTGTCTATACAAAAAAGACATTGCTTTAAAGTAAATTATTCAAAAGGCATAAAGAGGGGAGAAAGGCAATGTTATAATATTCAGTGTCCTAGGAAGGTCTGACTTTACAATTAGCAGAGTCAGATTAAGGGAAAGCCTCGGATTAACTGTTTTGGGGAAGAGAGCATAGAGAAGTGATTATAGCTAAACAAAGGGATGGGACACCTTGATGGGTGAGACTGGGGTAAGCCTAAACTCCGGGAAAAACTGGGACAAGCTACTCGTGGCAAGGGGGGGAAAGGACAAAGTAATGTCATCCTACATACACTTAAAGAAAGGATTAGTGGCAATAATCCATGCTGTCCCACTAATTATTGTGAAGACTGGGTGAGGTAGATGAAAAACATCTGGAACAGAAGTTGGGTTCCTAGAGAAAATGTCATGATACCAATATTCCTCATTTATCCGATTATTGTTTCCCTTTTAATAGAAAACTGAAAGCTTGCCCCATTTTTTTTAAATGACTCTGCAATTAAGTTAACTGCACAAAACAGTAGATCCAGTCAGAGTTAAGTTTGGAAAAAGGATTCTGTCTGATCCTTTTAGGTCATTTCATTAAAACTCATGTTCTTTCTCCTTGAACAGCCCTCCCCTTCCATCTTTTTACTGTATTTCTTCAATGCAGCCCTTCTTCCTCCCTCTGTAATGTTCTTTCTCACCATCTCCTCTGCTTCACTGAATCTTACCCATTCTTTGAGTTCTGTATGAAAGGTCCCTCCTCCCTGACATTCTATCCACCAGAAGGAATTAAGTCACTTTGGGTGTCCAGAGAACCTCATACTCACCTCTCCACTGACCCCCATCCCGTTCCATTCAAGGTCCATCTCTGGGTCTGCTTCCCCACACTAGAATGAAGAGTTTTTTTCCCAAAACATCATTGTATTCCTCTTCTATCATAATTGAAATATTTCTGCTCAGGGAGATGACCAGGCACATATATCCAAAATACAGGTATAAGTAAAGAAGAGCTTGATAATGACTGACATAAAGAATTTTGAATCTGGAAGCCATTCTTTGTGTTTGAACAAGAGAGGCTCTTATTAAATCTTTTCCGGGCACAGAGTAGAGAGAAGTACCGTTATCATTGGATGATGCTGTGGGAATTCCTGGCTCTTCTCTCTGTATTGGAATTTAATTTCTACCTTAAATAAATCTCACTCTCAATGGGGGTTTTGACAGTACCAGGGCCATTAATGAGAAAGAAAGCCCTGGAAGCCTAATTATCAGCTCAAAAGACATCCTGGGGACAGCTATGAGAAAAAGGTGTGAAATCTGACTGGTGTATCATTCTGGTTTTGTTCTGTATCTCAGTGTTTATACCTAATGCAATTATTTTCTTCCAGGAATGTCTCTGAGACACATTTCAACCAGTGGCATTTAAAGTGACCACAGAGCAGATTAAAGAAAAAGGGAGTGCGTTTTATACAGACGTTATCAGAATGAGAGCCAGGTGTGCTGACAAAGACGCTTTGCTCCATCAAGCAATGTTGTTGCTTATTCTCAGACTGGTGGTGTTGCTTATTCTCAGTTTATTTTCAATGAGAGGTGCAGGTAGCCAGTAAGGACTTTCAGGGAAAGAGTGGGAGGTTCACTCTGACAAAATGATGCAGATTCTGTTACATTTTAACAAAATAAAAGCTTTAAGTGGCAAAAGCAAGCTTTTCAGTAGATGATGGTGATTTTGTTAGGTATGTATCAGCTGCTTCATTAGGTTTCACTGCTGTTTTATTCATTCTGTTCCCTGAGTGGCCTGAATTCATAACCCCACATATATGCTCCTAACCTTTAACAGCCGACCGTATTTCTGATTCAGAGAATTTTCAAAAGCATTTCACCCTGAAAAGACATGTAACAGTAGTTTTCTGAACATTTTGGTACTCTCCGTCAAAAGTAGAAAAATGTATTTAAGATGTTCTTCCATTGAGCCAGAAAATTGATAAAGATGTAGACAAATCCAAAAAAAGAATCATTTGACTTACTGTAGTGACAAATCTGAACCTCTTAAATATCTGCTCATTATAAATAGCTTAAAAATTACATGATTTATGTCCATGATAAAATACTATAGATCTACAATTATACTGTGAAAATATTTTTGTTGAAATAATGAGATGTTCATAGTAAAATAAGTAAGGGAATAGTCACAAAATTTTAATAGTATGATCTCATTTTTGCAATAAAAATAATGCTGTACTTTTTAAAATTTAGATCAGTTTAAAAATATTAAAATAATAAGCATAGATATATAGAAGATATACATAAATCTCTATTTTTCTATCCAAAAATATTAATGTTTACTCCTCTACCCATCATTTGATAAATATTTTTAGTGAATTTTTGGGTCTACTTTTTATAGTTCTGCATCATCTGACTTACTGTACTGTATTGTCAAATATATTCTTCCAATTCCTTTAATTGGCAAGAGAACATAAATCCAGTTTCTTCTAAATTTTATATTTTTTCTTCACCTCTGAACAGTCTTTTTGCCCACACTCAACTTGATCACAAAAATTTAGCAAATTGCCTGTAAACAGTTTTTCATTTAATTGAAGCCAATTTTCAAGAAGTAACTCTTTTCAAAATTATGTTCTATCAGTTTGCATGATTAAAGTAACACACCAATATAAACAAATCTGAGGGAGCAATACAGCTGACATTAGTAGATAAAAACTGGTGAACTGGTGGAATAGTAAATGTATTCACAACAGTTTACTAGCTACCTCAAGCCAAAAAAAAAAAAAGGTTTATTGGTGGGACCTAAAGTCAGTGACTTACAATGCCTGCCTTGCAAGCATATAGTTGAGAGACTCTGCTATTGTGAATCTGGTGCTGCAAACAATTTCCAGCCACACCGCAATCATGAG
Source organism: Sorex araneus (assembly GCF_027595985.1). Classification (NCBI taxonomy): domain Eukaryota; kingdom Metazoa; phylum Chordata; class Mammalia; order Eulipotyphla; family Soricidae; genus Sorex; species Sorex araneus. Next base: position 301,746,713 of record NC_073303.1, on the reverse strand, counting down.
CACTATAATAAGAGTGAGGTTCCTAGGTAGGCACCAGAGGCAGAAAATGCAACCTCTGGTGAACGCATGTGTGAACACAAGATTCCCAGAGGGAATTGCAATTAGAATATTGAGTTGTGACCATTACAACTAAACAGTTCAACCCCCGGCAAGTATGTGTACAGACCCAGTTAGAAGATTGCAACCCTCTGCCAGCACTAAAAGCCCATGCAAGCCAGTGCAACCTGAGCCCCAAGGCCAGTTGTGTGCAACCTCTGGGCATGACAACAGCATCGATAACAAAGAAGGGAAAGAAAAGAGGGAGAGGGATAAAGATTTTTTTTTTAATTTCTTTTTTTAAAAAAAGGCTAGAGAAATGTTCCTCCACAGTTGTCTGCATGGCTGGTTGGTAACCCTTTCTTGTCTTGGCCTTCCCCAGGAAACCTCCCTTTCCAACTCTTCCTCTTTCTCTGCAGCACATCATCCTGTTCTCTGGGGTTTTTCTTCATAAAAATCATCATCTCTTGGGGCTGGAGCGATAGCACAGCAGGTAGGGTGGTTGCCTTGCACTCGGTGGACTCAGGTTTGATTTCCAGCATCCCATATGGTCCCCTGAGCAACACCAGGAGTAATTTCTGAGTGTATGAGCCAGTAATAACTCCTGTGTATTGCCAAGTGTGACCCAAAAGCCAAAAAAAGAAAAATAATTATTATCTCTAGTGAAGGAACATGGGTGCTTTAAGGTGAATGTGGTATGGTTATACTGAAGGAAGTGAGAAACTGATATTCAGTGATAAGAAAAGATTAAATATTTTTTGATCATTCCATTAGCCATTTAGTGGTAGCAAGCAACATAAAATAAATTATTGTGAACCTGCTTTGGAGGCAGGTTTGGGAGAGTGGTAAGAAAAATAGAGAAAATGGAGGAAAGGTGACAGTGTGATGTTGGAATACTGAATGCCTATAGCAAATCATCATGATCAACTTTGTAAATCACAGTGTTTAAACAAAGCTTTAGGGGGGAGAAAAAATAATAGAGGAGAGAGAACAAAAGAATCATTTCTCATCATTTCATGATAAGGGATATCGTGAAATATAGTTGAATAACAAATGCCCAAAAGCAACAGAAACTAAAACACATGGCAACTGGTCCTCAGTAGAAGGCTTGCACTTTGGGGGTGGGGAGGCCGGGTAGAGGGATAGGATGGGGAAGGGAATACTACAGCAATAAAGGAAGTATTCAACTAGGAAGGAGTGAGGGAGGCTGGAAGGTAGTGAAGAGTTATTTATAAAACCCTATTGTCAATAGTGTCATAAACTAGTGCCAAAGTTATTTAAAACATACTTCTAAGAGAGAGAGAGAGAGAGAGAGAGAGAGAGAGAGAGAGAGAGAGAGAGAGAGAGAGAGGAGGAGGAAAATGCCTGCCATAGAACTATAGGGGCAGGCTGGGGGTGGGGCATAGCAGGAAGAACACTGGGGTCATTGGTGGTGGGAAATGGACACTGGTAGAGGGATGGGTGTTGGATCATTATATGACTGAAAGCTTTGTAACTGTGTATCTCACAATGACTCAATTTTAAAAATAAAAATTTTTTAAAATAAATAAATAAAACATAGTTCCCATAGAGGCAAGTGGGAAGGAAACAAGGAAATGGGGGAAAGGAGGTGGAAGGTGTTGAGAAGTGGGCATTGGTGAAGGGATCAGTGTAAAACATTGTATTTTTGAAACCCAATTTTGAATAACTTTGTAATTCATAGTGAATTTTTTCTTTTTAATTTTATTGAATCACCGTGAGATAGTTACAAGCTTTCATGTTTGGGTTTCAATCACACAATGATCAAACACCCATCCCTCCACCATTGCACATTCCCCACCACCAATATCCCCGGGTATACCCCCCCTTTCCCATCCTCCCCCTGCCTCCATGGCAGACAATATTCCCCATACTCTCTCTCTACTTTTGGTCATTATGGCTTGCAACACAGACACTGAGAAGTCATTTGTGGAGTGAATTAATTTTTAAGTAGCACTATAGCTCTGTCGTCCCGTTTTTCATTGATTTGCTTGAGAGGGCACCAGTAACGTCTCCATTGTGTGACTTGTTGTTACTGTTTTTGGCATATTGAATACGCCACAGGTAGCTTGCCAGGCTATGCCATGCGGGTGGGATACTCTCAGTAGCTTGCCGGACTCTCCAAGAGAGACGGAGGAATCAAACCTGAGTCGGCCACATGCAAGGCAAATGCCCTACCTTCTGTGCTGTCACTCCAGTCCAATTTTTAAGTAAAATATAAATTAAAATTTTTAAATTAAATGAAATGGAAGTGTGAAATTGTATTTCTAAAACATATAGTTTTGTAAACCAGTATTCCTCAGTTTTAAAAAATTTGACCATCAGATCATTAAATATCTGCAATTTTCTTATTTACTTTTGTTCATTTATCTGTCAACTACTTTCATCAATAAAATTTCAACTTTCATATTTATTGTTCATTGGTACCTACAATAGTGCTCAATATATAGTTGTCATCTGGCTAATTGAACATTTGCATATAATTGTATGTGCCTAAGTGTGAAGTAATATTGTGATTTAAAAGGGCTCATATTAGAGCTCACCAGGTAGATATACCCAAAGTACAATTTTGCACTAATACTTTGATGACATGTAGCTGTATAACCTTCGTCTGTTCCTTCCCCCAAGCCAAAATTTTTATATTCACTTACTTATTCATCTACCTACAGTATAATAAAATATTCAAATATAAAAATACATAGCATACATCACTGGGCAATTTAGAGTTTATTCTAAATTTGAACTATGTATATAGAGGATAAGAAATTGTCTCCGGAAATCTCTTAGAGATATTGTACCCTAAAAAAAGCAGTTAAAAGGTGACAAGGTATGTTGTTTTAGAATCCTTAGAAACTGTGCCTTTTAAAAGAGAGATGCCTACAGTGAAAAAAAGAGTAACTCATATCATCATTTCAAAAACAGAGTAACTCATATCAGTTTTACTAAAGTAAAAAGCCAAAAGCTTTAAACCCTGGCATTTAACCAGGATAATCAGATTGGTAGATTCCAAGCAATATTGGAAGGGAATCTTTCAAATGATCATGCTAGTTGAATTTCTGAGCTCTTTAGATGAAATAGAAACGTCTTTGGTGATACTATCTATACTCATGAGTCTCTTTCTTATCACGGAAAACAGTTTCCCCCTCTCCCAAGCTTTTTCAGCGAGCCAGACAGCAATTACCCAGGGAGAAATCCAACATTTACTTGGTCTGCTGGGAGATAAGTCTAGGTTTATAACCAAGTCTAAGAATTTTCAAATGATATTTCTGCTTCAGATCATGGGGAACGGAGCCAACTCAAGTCACCCCAGGAACCGGGATGTCAAGTCTCAGCTCTCAGTAATACTGAGTCAGTAATACAGGTGGGAGAGAGAGGAAACGTGGAGGTGTCAGTTTGGAAAATCATAACTAGATACTGAAAGGAAACAGGGGATTGGGGAAAATGAAAATTTAATCATGTTTGGCAATTTGGGAAAGTAATAGGATCAAATCCAAATGAGTTTTTAAAAGTCCAGGGATTGGAGAGGGAAATATGGGCCACCAACAAATACACAAATTTTATCTTACTGGCAAAACCAAGTAAGGTTCTGCCAGTAAGGTTGAATTTAATATCAGTCAGCAGTCACCATATTAAGTCACCCATAAGAAGTCACTCATCAGTCACCCATATTAAGAAACATGTACAAAATAGTCCACAGACAATGCAAGGAACTTATTCTAATAAATTCACAATGTGCAATGTCGTTTTCTACTGAAACACAGTGTTTCTCTCTAAGGCCGCTCCTTTTAGATCAATGTTAAAGAAAAATGACCCTTGACTCTGAAATGATTGTTCTCCTTAAGTTAGGCCTGGTTATTTATGTAAGTTCATCAAGAATGATAACTCAACATACAAGCCTTTTAAAGTTTGCTGAGTGTTTCATAAAGAATCTTTTTAGGAATTTTAAAATCCTATTGAGACTAGGAAGACAAATCACAAACTTACCACCACATTTCCCCTAAAATCTTTTTAAATATTGATGAATTTCTTTTTTTATTTTCTATGCTTCCATAATATGCTATTTTCCTCACATGTCAGGAAGTGATGCTCAAAATCTATATTCCAGGTACAAGTCAACTTTCCCAAAAGAGGTTTGTAAATATTTGTCTCCATATTGTCAAACCTAGCTCCTTAAAAATGTCTTATCATATCTATTAAATGAGCATCAAATACTATATTCCCAGCAAGGTTTTTTTTTTTTTTAGCAAGGTTTTTTTTTGTGTAACCAGTGTTTCCAGTTATGTCTTGGTAACAAGGGGAAAAACTCTTACTTGCATTACCATGAAAAATTAGAATGTTCAATAAAAGTTTGTAAATTCTAGACACTTCAATCAGAGAAGTGACATTTCATGTTCAATGTTTTATTTCTTTTTACAAAAGCACAGTCTACCAAATTGTGACTTACTTAGGAGGAAAAATTTTAAAGTGTCTTTACATTTCCATTACTTCACAGAAATGTAAAGAACACACTTTAAAAACATTAAATATTAGCAATATTCCAAGCAAAACCCATAATCATCTTGCCTCTGTGGGTTCAATTTATATGATTAATTCTTACTACTTTCAATATTAATTCAGATGTAAGGAACACTTTTACCTCTAGAGTACTGGAAGTCCTAACTCAGACCAATGGTATAATCTCAGACTTATTTAAATAAAACCACAGAAACCTATGCCCAAAACTACTTACACAGTCTTTTTTCATGATGCTTTCTTTATGTAAGACTATGCTCTCTGAACCTATCGTTGATTTTCTGAGTTTTCAGGGAGGAATAAAACTGAAACAAAAATGAGCTGTAGATAACAAAGCACTTACAATGGCTATGGTTGAATTATTTTTTATAATTTTCAAAAGCACAAGCTCTATTGAGAGTTTATTGTGAGAATAAGACACATAGCTAAGAAAACTCCTGCAGTATGCATGAGATGATTAATGGATTCCAAAATAAAGTTTCAAGATAAATATTTATAAACATAATCACTGACATAATCATTAAATGTAAAAGATAACATTTGATAACATGTTTTACAGAATAGATGGACATAGGGGACAGAAGAGAGTTACAATGGTAGGGGGTGATTGTCTTGTACACAGCTGACCTAGATTCGATCTCCAGCTCTCTATATGGTCCATGAAGCCTCACCAGGAGTGATTCCTAAGGCAGAGCCAGGAATAAGCCCTGGCCAGATGGATGTGGCAAAAAATAAAAAATTAGATAACATAATCTTAATAGAAAAAAATTAATTATACATATAAATCTGTATCTGTACCTCACGGTGATTCATTAATAAATATATATATGTGTGTATAAAGCCTGTGAAAATGCAAAAAAAATCTGATTAAAATATCTATATGGTACTGCAAAAAAAATTGTTGAATTCTAAGTCATAATATTCTAAGAATAAAACAAGTAGACTATGAGACTATACCAAGGACGTATCATGACTATCAAGCAGAGAGAGACTGAGTACCTCTAACGGGTCCTGAATATCCTTATGTTAATTAAATTTCAAAGTTAAGTGATGTGAGTCCCTAACTAAAACTAACCGAGTTAGAAGGTGTCAGGTTCAAATTAAAAAGTAGAATTGCAATCAGGTGATCATTTAAAAAAATAATTGAAATTATTATTTCAATGATATTACAAGCTATTATGAAACACAAAACTCCAGGTCTCTGGTAAATAGACACATAATTGGGAATTCTCTGGGAATTTCTCCAGCAGCATTCAATTTCTGAAATATTTGTATTAATAACATTTCACCCCAGCAGATTTAACCCAGAGCAGGCTAAGTATTTCTTTCAACTTGACCTCTCTTCCTGTGCAATTCATCAGTAGTATCATATCAAATAAAGTTAATCATTTTGAGCACCTCTATTTTTACAAGATGAAAGCACAAATTCTTTTCAATTTTACAGAAGCTATTTGGAGATCTCAAGGATAGTTTCTGAAAGCACAGGGCTTCAACAAAATTTAGCATTTTCAGAGGAAATAATAAATCTGATCCCCCACCATGTTTGCAATAACTAAATGCTTTCAAAATTCTGCAAACTCTCACCTCTTTCTGCCCATGAGAGAAACATAATTTATCACGATGTACTCTTTGAATACTGACTCTGGGTCGGACTATCTAAGAGGAATACCAAGACAAATGAGATAGGATATGAGAGGGAATCAGCCCCTCCCCAATGTATATAATTTCTTGACTTTCCAAAAAGTCAGCTAACCAAAAATATCCTTCAGGTTTAACTCCCTTGTACAATCTTGACCCCTTTATAGAATTTTAATGTCATAAATGCTTTATTCTCTAGAACAAATATGATTCCTCCCTTTGTTTTCAAATGTGTATTTGACCTCTTTTCAAATGTATATTTGACATCTTTTCAAATGCATATTATCAGTAAGCCCTTTTAAATATCCTCCTTTCAAATAAATTTTTGGAAGTCTGGCAACTTATTATAAGTCCGTCTTCTCTTTTCTCTTAAGTGTCCCTTTGTCTTTTTTCCTCTACCTGGCTGTTATGAAGTTTCTTCTACCCAACTGACCACAAGACGAAACGTGAAGGGGGTAGATAGAGTATAAAAGAAAGCCTGTCACTTTGATGTATTAATAAAAAAAATCATTTTTAAGGACTCAAGAATGAGGTAGTTTCCATCTCCTGTTGGTGAAAGCCCTTCTTCCTTTCTGGAATTCAAGTCCAGTCAAGCAAAAATATCTGTCAAATTAAAATTTGGGGTCTGTGGTCTTTTCACACCATCACTACCATATCCCAACCGAAGTGATGAGGTTCTGTGAAATCTTGAGACATCGAAATCTAAGATGATAACAAATCTGTGTCCAGGAGTGTAGACATCTTTAATGTTATGTTATATCTGAGAATTCACAAATATGGTCCCCTACCAATGAGGTTGTAAGACATCACTAGAGGTTGACGGGTGAGTTTTCATGGAATACAGCTCCAATTCTAATATTCCTTCCCCTTCCTCCTCTCCCCAGCTCTCTCTCTCACATACACATACATAAAGATACTTGTTTTCAACCATTCTAAATCAGCCAAGACTGATTTTGTTTGGTTTCTGTCTTCAAGGCAAGTTTGTGTACAGAACAGTGAAGAGAGGCTCGATCAGTTCATCTCATAAGAAACGTCAATTCTTCTCTCCCCTGTTCTTTCTGACACAGCCTCCTGAAACTCTTCCTCACTGGTAAAATGTACAAAACAGTGCAAAGCAGAATTTTCCTTTTCCACAGGCTTTGTGCAGAGTTGTGTGGGCGGGAAAGAACAAAAACTTACCCTTGTCAGTAAGTGCATGATAATAGCACCTACTTATTAAACGACACTCCCTTTCTGAAACTTTTATTCCACCGATAGATCATATTTCTGGATGAAAGTTTTGCTATTGAAGTATCTGCCAGGATGTTACGGGCCAGCGTGATAGCAATTTACAGTGTTTCATAAATCACAGCAAGATGGAGGGTGCCTGTGACAGATGAGGCTTTAAATTGACATTCTGTCTTTTTATGGGCATTAAAAAGGTTCAGCTCACTCCACAGATGCAGCCCCCTTCACTCAGTCAAGAAAGACCCCAACTTGCACAGCAAGGGGAGGGGAGGGGAGGCGAGAATAGAGGGGGAGAGGAAGGGACACCACGGTAACTGCAGGAAATCCCCACAATTGGTGGACTCTGACCCATTAGCATGAGAACAAGGCAGGATGAGGACACACAAAAGCTGGTTTACTTCTTCAAGCCAGAAGGGACTTTGGAATAGGAAGCAGGACAGCAGCCATAGGTTTCCAAGGTGGTGGGCCCGCTGTGGGTTTTTATAGTTTTTTTTAGTCCCAGGTCTGAGCTCTGGCCTCTGACTCAGTTTGACCCCTGATATTGTATTCTTATAATATTAGGTCTATCAGGATTGCAAAGGAATGGTGACACTGGGAATTTGAAAGCCTTCATTGCTTTTTCTGCCCTCTGGCTTCTCTCTGGCTTATGCAATCTAGTGCTTTAGTTGCAGTAGACGATAGTGCCTGAAGAAAACTTTAGCAGCTACGTTGTTATATTCATAGTGATTATCAGGTCACCCTTGTCTTGATAAATTACAGGGCCTATCAACGATGATAATGATGAATTTACTACTAATAATAATAGCAGCAATAATATCAATAGTATGAGACACTATTTTTTCCCCCAAGAACTCTCCTATCTGAACACTAATATGAGCAGAAAACTATAAGGGAAAAATTCAAATAGGAGAGATATGCCCCTTAGCAATCATAAATGCTTAAGACAATATCCTTAGTACATCCCCTGCTATAGCACCAGTCTATGAATTTTAAAAGGTCCCAAACACCACAAAATTTAAACTATGTGAAAATTAGAACAATTCTTGTTCCTCCAACGATTTGAAGGTTCTCAGTGGTGAACAAAAAGCTGTGAGAATTACAAAGACATCATAAGATCATAGTGGAGGCCACAGCAATATGGAAACCATGAGAAAATGACCAGCATTCAGTATACTGATATTCCCTGTGCTCCTGTAGAATAGGAAAATGATCAAGAATAAGCAACAGACAATCTGGATGATCGAACTGGTCGATTAAATCATACCTGCATGGGGAAAACCCATCCAGGGGGCAGGAGTTAGAGGATGCAGAGACAGATAAGACATAAAAGAGAAGACAAGGTAATGTCCTTTGATCCTTCACTTATGCCCAGGCAGATGTCAGAAAAAGCATTGGTCCCCTTACACATGCACATGACTGGAGAACAAAGGAGAAGCCAAGGACAGAGAATAGAGGGACAATGGTCTTTGGGAGGCAAGCCACCAGGCCCAGTCACCCCAAGAGCAGACCTCAGGCCAGGACATGGGGTGACCACTAAAGAACTAATTTCCAACTCACCCCATCAGAGCCACAGCTTCTCATTTTCACCCAGTGTCAGAATCCCTGAGATGCTATTAAAGTCACCTCACTGCAGACCAGTATAATCTCCCTGGGGGTACAACCGAGGCCTAAGAGTTTTCCAGGTGATTCTAAAAGGCAGCAAGTTTTGAGAATCACTGGTCCAGAGACCAAGAATAAGCAATGAGTATAGCAGGCAGGGTGTTGCAAATTAAGAAATAATGGGTATCCAAAAGGAGAGAGAGAGAGAGCAAAAGGGAATGCCTTGTCACAGAGGCGGGGTGGGGTTGGGGGGAGGACAGGGTGGGATGGTGGGAGGGATGCTGGGACCATTGGTGGTGGAGAATGGGCACTGGTGGACGGATGGGTACTTAACCATTGTATGACTGAAACGTAGGCACGAAAGTATATAAGTCTGTAACTGTACCTCACGGTGATTCACTAATAAAAAAAATCAAATAAATAAATAAATGAATAAAATAAGTTAAAAGTGATGAAAGAAAGAAAGAAAGAAAGAAAGAAAGAAAGAAAGAAAGAAAGAAAGAAAGAAAGAAAGAAAGAAAGAAAGAAAGAAAGAAAGAAAGAAAGAAAGAAAGAAAGAAAGAAAGAAAGAAAGAAAGAAAGAAAGAAAGAAAGAAAGAGTGGCTATTCTGGGAAGCCAGGAATTGTACCTTTGGGTTCAGACTTACTAAGTACTCTGGCTACTAAGCTCCGGTGAGTTATAGCCACAAAGAAGTATGGACCCATTTTGATCAGATTTTCTTACTTGCTCAGAATATACAGAAATCTGGGTACTTGTCATATGAATTATAATTCCTCCATGTAGAGGCATAATTCAAAACATTATTCTATGCAATCTAAGTGAATTATATTCTGGAACTATAAGTTTGCAAACACTGCCCTTGATAGGCTGATTTACATGTCAGAATTGTCTTAGCTTGGAAAAAAAAATAAAAACCTTCACTGCCACTAATATAAATGCCAAGATGATATTCTCAGAGCTGAAGGAAGCGGAACAGAAAACTTTCCCAAGCGAAACCCACAAACAACCCTCATACTGACCCAGCCTATGAAAATGGCTACCGCAAACACAGGAACCAAGGGTGTCAGATACCACCTCTTCTGATTTTTATATCTTGAGTCGCGTTTGTTCCGGTGATGAAAAAGAAACAGCTGCTGCTCCGGGTGAGAAAAACTTTAGTCTGTGGCCCTGCCCGAGAATTGTCTGACGAGGCTCAGAAACTCGGTCACATTAACCTCAGACCTTCACTTGCCCATGTCCTTGTGGTGCTAAAACAATGCTTTTATTTGCTTTTTCGGTGTTTGCTGACACAAGAGTCTGGGAAGAGGGGGAGGAGAGGGAAGGAGGACCAGAAGCAGTGACTAACACTAATTACGCCTCTCAGACCGGGGCTCCAGCAGACCTATTTTCTCTATGAATTAATGTGGAGTGACCTACTTTTCCACACACTCCTTATTATGGGTGCTACTGTTATATTGATTTGGAGACTTTGTTACATAGGAATGGAAAAATCTAATACAATAGAGCGCCCATTGAAAATAATTGTCACATCATGAAATAGAAATTTTTTTTCTTTACAAAAACAGCATCTGTGCACTTTATTCAAGTTGTAGGATTCCGCTGAAGGTAGCTTTGGTGAATTAACAAAAGCAAGAGAAATATAAATACACTAACTCTTAGATATAAAATTAAACTAATAGGGTATGTTCTAAATTTCAAAACTTGTTAGCCTATAATTTTCTGGAGATATTTATTTCAAAATAGAGCACAGTGTTCATCTCATAGACTATATATATTTTCTATTTATATTCCTCCTGTCCCATTTTTCAAATGCATTATATCATCTGATTTTATTATGCCTCATATTTTATTTATTCATTTATGAGGCATTGGGACCTTATTTCTTAAAATCTTAGTGGAATGTTTACTAAAACAGATCATTAAAAATAAAACCACGCAGCTCACAGCACATTTTGTTTTATATGCAATTATAAATGTATTTTCAAAGCAATTTTAATGCCCAATTTTCCATGAAGCATCTTCTTCTGGAGCATCACATACTCTAAGGAAATCTTAAAATGAGGCTGTTTGCTCAAGTTTAGTAATTGCAAGCCTCCGAGATTCCACCTACCCAGGAGTGCAGAGGAATTAATTGTGTTTGGTGATATAAATAACAGTACATTTGGTGCAAGTGGTTCCCAAAATGTAATGTGGTGTGTGTGTGTGTGTGGTGTGTGTGTGTGTGTGTGTGCGCACGCGCGCGCAAACTGCTTGAGGTTGCTAAAAGAGAATAGTTTGGGAAAAGGTGTACACAAACGGGAATACAGGACATTACTTGAGGACATTATGGTTAGCATAGCTGCCGTTTGATCTTTCTAGTGTCTTCACTGAGCTGTAGGAGAATGGTGCAGCTTCACAGTAATGCACACCCCACAAACACATATGATGGCTGAGGTATCACCACTGCCAAAGTACCCTGCTCTCCCTAGTCCACCCCCAGAGCAAAGCAAAGACTCCCCTTAGCATGAAAAATGGCCGGTATAGCATGGTCTGCCAGTGAAATGAGTCGGACTTGCGAGTGAGAGAGTCCTGGTCTTACAGTGGGATGTCGGTGATCTTCCCCTTCTTCCTCTGCTGATGAGCGGAAGAGTAAAGAGAACACAGGAGCCTATTAAAAAGGAAGATGTTTTCATCTATATAACTTTTACCTGTAGCACTGTAGCACTGTCCTCCTGTTGCTCATCGATTTGCTCAAGCAGGCACAGTAACGTCTCCACTGTGAGACTGGTTGTTACTGTTTTTGGCATATCAAATATTCAATAACTTTTACCTAAAATGAGAAAATCAAATATGAATTTTGATGCCAATAGCTTCCTCCATTTTCCTTTCTTTCTGGTTTCCTGGTGATAGAACTAAAGATATCCATCCATGCCCTTCGACAGTGAGTCCCAGGGTCATTCCCCAGGAATTCCCTCTCCCGCATGGCCTGCCCCCTGCTCCAGACCCAAGCTTTAACCTCTTCGAGTGTTTCTGTTGCCTGCTGATGCCATGACTCTGATGTGGGTTTCATTTCCCTTAGCAGATTGTGACTTCCTTGAGGACTACAGGTGGCCTGAACATCATACAGTCCCAGCACTCAAGTCCCAGAGTCTGTTACGCCTTAAAAGTCTTCGGCAAGCCCCACCGCCAAGATGTGATCCCGGGGCCCGGCACACGTGTGCGGCCTCTCTGCAGCTGCATGAGCGTGAATCCAGACCCAGCAAAACCTCTTTTGGCATGGGCAGCTCCTCGCAGAATGTCTCCAGCCTGAGAACTAAGCCGTGGCCCCGTGCCCGCCCAGGAGGGGAAAGGTACTTCTCTCTCTCTCTCTCTCTCTCTCTCACTCTCTCTCTCTCTCTCTCTCTCTCTCTCTCTCTCTCTCTCTCTCTCTCTCTCTCTCTCTCTCTCTCTCTCCTCTCTCTCTCTCTCTCCTCTCTCTCCCTCTCTCCTCTCTCTCTCTCCTCTCTCTCTCTCTCTCTCTCTCTCTCTCCTCTCTCTCTCTCTTTCTCTCTCTCTCTCTCTCTCGCTCTCCTCTTCTCTCCAGGGATGAAGGGTGTGGTGTCCGCCATATTATGAGGACCACAGATGGAGTGTTCAAGCTTGCAATGATCCAATATCTGGAAGAAATCTCCCTGGATTTAGTTGTTAAAGTACAGAAATCCAAAACCGCGCGGTCCGCGACCTCATTTCCCTTCACAATAGGTCTGACTCTAGTGGGATACTCCTAACAATAATAGTGAGGTTTGTGTTGAAATATTGAATGTAACCAAAGTAAACAGAAAGTAAAGTGAAACTTATCAGTTACAAGGCGGGGGTGGGAGGACGGGGATGGGAGGTGTACTGTGTGGGTTTTTTTTTATTTTATTATTTTGGTGGTGGTATATGGGCACTGGTGAAGGGATGGTTGTTTCAGCATTATATAACTGAGACTTAAACCTGAAAGCATTATAATCTTCCACGTGGTGATTTAATAAAATAAAATTTTTATTTAAAAAAAAAGTCTCTGCAAGCAGCAATGCCTTGTTCACCAAGGCTGTCTACCATCTATGCATCACCTTGTTAGTCTGGAAGGAGGTGGGGGTGGGGAGGACGTGGGGGATCACCAGGTAATCTCCTTAATCTAACTGGTCATTTTAAATCTCGCCTGCTTGGAGGAAAACAATTCAAGCAATGGTAAAAGTTTAGGGAAGGGATAGCTAAAGCATACAAGAGAGCACAGAATAGGGAACTTCCTTTTTTCCTCCCCCCTCTTTTTTAACAGTTTAGCATCTGTTTTAATTGTTTGTTATTGATTGAGGTTCTGTGATTTACAATAATGGTTTTGGTGGTTTTCTAGGCACATAATTCCAACACTACACCTGACACCACACCCACCTCCCTCCCTCAAAGATCCCAAACCGCTCCCTTTAAAACTCCTCCCAACTCAATTTTATGGATCAGTTCTCTACTATATTCTTTGATCCATTGTTGCTACTTTACTCTGTATCTTTAACCTCCACGTATTAGAATCATTCTGTATCTAGCACTTTCTATCTGACTGACTTCACTCATCATTTCAGTTCCATCCATGTTACTGCAAATTGTTTAATGTCTTTCTTAGACCTGCATAGTATTCCATGGTTATGTATACCCAACTTCTTGATCCATCCACCCATAGTTGAGCATGTAGGATATTTCCATATCTTCACTATTGTACAAAGTGCAGCAATGAATATGTGACGACAAATGGTAACACAGGATTATATGGTAGTTCTATTCCTAATTTTTGAAGAGATCTCTGTATTGCTTCCCATAGAGGTTGAACCAGGCTACATTCTCACCAGCAGTGACTGAGAGTTCCTTTCTCACCATACCCCCCACAAGCACTGTTTTCAGACTTCTCCGTGTTTGTAATTCTCACTGCTGTGAGTTGTATCTCCATCTTGTTTTGCTTTGTATTCCCCTAATCATGAGAGATGATGAGCACTCTTGTATATGCCTGTTCGTCATCTGTTCATCTGCTTGGGAAAGTGTCTGTTCATCTCCTCACCCCACTTATTAATGGTGTCATTGGATCTTTTCTTGCTTTTATGATCTTGGATATCAGTCCTCTGTCTAAGTGTTGTGTGCAAATTTTTCTCCCAATCAGTCCAGTGTTTTTTAAATTACAGCAAAAATTTCTTTATCCATGCAGAAGCTTTATCATTTGATGCAGTCTCATTTATTTGTTTGTATTTTGTCTTTGCAGATGTGGTTGACTCATTGATGACTCCTTTGCAGCCAATTTCCCAGGGAGTTCTGTCAAATGTTTCCTTCGGTGTGTTTTATAGATTCTGGTTTAATCTCAAGATCTTTAAAGTTTTAGTTTACTTTTGCGAATGATGTGAGGACCAGGTCTAATTTCACTTTTTTAAATGTGGGCATCCAAATATGGGGAGCCAAGCAAGAGAACTCATACACAGGAGGGACCAGAACCCATGTACACAAGCTATCGTGAGATCAGAGACGGCATCCAACAATAGAAACATATGCACATCAACTATATAATATTTGCCAAAACTATCTTTTGAAGAAACTTTCTTTGCTCCACTTCATATAGTTAACTCCTTTGTCACAGGTTAGCTTCCCATAAATCTCAGGCTTTACCTCAGGAATCTCAATTCTGTTCCATTGGGACATATAACGCCTCCCATCCTTTCTTCCTTTACAACTGCTTTGTCCTTTGGGAGAGTTTTGTGTTTCCATACAAATTTTAGTCAAGTTTGGGGAATTTCCTCTTTGACCCTTCAACTGTGCCCATCAGTGCACAAGAAAAATAGCCGTTTTTGTACTTATGTGGGTGGCTGGAGAACACAGGGAGCCAGGAGAGCCAAATGGACCAAAAGCAGTGGGATACCGACCTGAAGAGCCCAGTGAACCAAGCAGCAAACTTGAACTGGCACCTCATGCACAAGAGGAACCAGGACCATGTACAGAGACTGTCATGAGACTGGAGACTACATCCAACAATAGAAACATAAGCACCTAAACTGTAAAAGAAAGGAACTATACTACCAAAAACATCCAGAGTTCTGTAATTTACCCTGGATTCCTCAAGAACCCACTAAGGGACTAGTCAAAATGTCAATTGAGGCTGTACTCAATATTCACTGAATATTTAGTGCTCATCTGCTTGCCTGTAGCAATCTGAGCTAAGTATCAAACATAAATGGCTTAATGTAGAGTTATCACAGTCATCCTTCAAAACATGTGGTGCCGGATATGGTCCCCTGAGCACTGCCAGGAGTGATCCCTTGAGAGCAGAGATGATAGCAAGCTTTGAGTACCTCTGAATGTGGGCCCCCCACCACCCCCCCAAAAAAGCATGTGTTTTTATTACATATTTTGTTACATATGTGAATTAACTCTGCTCAAATTTATCTAGCCAGAGTCCATAAGCTAGTAAATGACAAAGTTTAGATTTCATCCATTAGACTGAAAAAAAAATTTTTTTTGGGGGGGGGGGAATGGGCCAAACTCAGCAGTAGTCAGGGGCTATTCCTGGATCTGTGCTCAGAGGTCACTCCTAGCAGTGCTTGCAAAACCATAGGCAGTGCTGGGGACTTCCCGAGAGTCGCTGCAGAAGCAGTTGATATAAGACAAGTGCCTCACCTCCAATCTTATCTCTCTAGCCTTGTTTTTCCTTTTTATCTCAATGCTACTCAGATAAAACATTTTCTTTGTGTGCTGTTATTATAAAAAATAAAATGAAACAAAATAAACTTTGTGGCCAGAGAGATAGTACAGCAGGTAAGGCACTTGTCTTGCATATGGTTGATCTGGGGTCAACCCCTGGCACCCCATATGGTCCCCTTAAGCACTACCAGGAGTGACCTCTCAGTGGGGCACTAATATTAAGTCCTTAACTCTGCTGGGTATGTTCCTCCCACCCCCCTAAGCAAAAACATTTTGAAACAAAACATTTTCATTTAAAAATAATTATGAATTTTAAAACAATATGGATACAGACAACTTTCTTTTTCTCTTCCTCTTTTTCCCTTCATATTCATAGCTTTATGTGCTGGAAGATAATTGTCTTAAAAACAAATCAATATCACCACCACTTGAACTACAAATATTAAGGTCCCACAAATTGTCTTCTGGTCATATCACTCTAAGTTACTGTATCAAAAAGATGGTATGTGTTGGCATACATTTATTCTCATACAGACATAAGTTATACTGTCTACAAACAAATTCACAAAGTCCAATATGCCGTCTCACCACCTGTCTCCAACCCCTGACAAACCCAAGGAAGTGAGAAACCATCATGTTAGGAACATGTTACAGTTGAAGCTTACCAAACTGAAACTTCAATGCTTAATTCCACCTATAGAGAAAAATCACATGTACAACTGTCTCTGTCACTGTCATCCTGTTGCTCTTTGATTTGCTTGAGCAGGCAAGAGTAACATTCCATTGTGAGACTTGTTGTTACTGTTTTTGGCATATCGAATACGCCACGGGTAGCTTGCCAGGCTCTGCCATGTGGGTGAGATACTCTCGGTAGCTTGCCAGGCTCTTCAAGAGGGACAGAGGAATCGAACCCGGGTAGGCTGCATGCAAGGCAAACGCCCTACCCACTATGCTATCACTCCAGCCCCCATCACATGTTTTTCGCCCCATTTTATCTTTAAAATTATTTGTGTTTTGTACATATGTGACTGCATGTACAAAAAAAATTTAAAGATAAAATAGGGGGCTGAAATTCAGGTGGAACCTGTTCCTGGCCTGTGCTCAGCCCAGACTTGACCCCAGTTCTGTGGAAACTCTACCTTTAAAGCCCACAGCAACCATGCACCTAGTTTATTAAGATAAAAGAAATGCTTCCTGCTTGCAAGCCAAGTACAAGAGGATGTAAAATTCTATTTATAAGGCAAGTGAGAGCTGCCTTAAGTAACCCTAAGAGACTTGTCACATTTAGAATGCTATCCACACCATCAACTTCAGGAACCATATTTAGAAGGGTTTTCAGCATGGGGGGAGGCGGTAGAATGTCCTTCCCTCTCCTACAAAGAGGTGCTGTTGCTCTGCTAGTGACAGAGAAATGGGCAAAATAGACAAAGAGAGAGCATGAAAAGCAGCATCTGTAGATGCTAGATGTTGCACTGGACCAGATAGTCCTGTTTATGTCTGGGCAAAGCAAGTTCTAAAAAGAAGAGTTGCAGGAAAAACATCAGCCTGGACCCAAGATAACAACTACAGCATATATCCTGAAAGACATCCAAAGTGTTAAAAATTCTGGGGCATGAATGGCCCACACTCTTTTTTCTCTAAAGATTGTGCAGTAAAATCCCATCACACCCACTCAGTTCCCTTGGGCAGGCAAGTGTATTTGATTCAGTAGGCTGCGTGTGGATTCAAGCATCTCAGGGGAGAAAGAATCCAGGCGAAAATCAAGTTAAACTCACAGTCTGGCAGGCCAGGTGGGTCATTATGAAACCAATGCAAGCCATGAGGGAAGAGGGAGCCTCCTCAGTTCTTGAGTCAATAACCATTCTAGAAGTTTCACAGCATTATCAGGCACAGACAAAAGAGCAAGCCTTGTGAAGAGATAAGTTTAAACAACAGTAAGCTCAAAAATATTATTGGAGAAATGGTCAAAAAATAAAGTTTAATAAGTATCACTGTATCACTGTCATCCTGTTGTTCATCGATTTACTCGAGCAGGTGCCAGTAAGGTCTCCATTTGTCCCAGCCCTGAGATTTTAGAAGCTTCTTCTTACTCATCTTTCCCAATGATTGGAGGCTCTTTCAGGGTCAGGGGAATGAGACCTGTTATTGTTACTGTTTTTGGCATATGAATACGCCACAGGTAGCTTGCCAGGCTCTGCCGTGTGGGCTGGATGGATACTCTCTGTACATTGCCAGGCTCTCTGAGAGGTGTATGTATGTATATATATATATACATATATATATATATACACACATATATATTTTTCCCCTCTACGATTTTATGGAAAATGGGTAGGGAGTGTCTTATGATGTATATAGGGTAGAAATTTAAAGGTTTTTTTTTCCTACTAAGAAATATGGTCTACCTTTAGAGCAACAGAGAATTTCAACAAGGAAAGATCATGACTAAAAAATTTTAAGATAATTTTGAAGGACAAATGAAGAGACTTCCACAACGCTCCTTTGCCATCCTCACCCTGTCATTTCAGTACCACTAATTTGCAAAACACAGTTATCTTTTTGTACTTTTTTAACCGAAGGCCTATTTATGTCAATTCCTTTCTCCACACAAATAAAATTATTTCTCCAAGTCTAATCAGAGCCAAAGCTTCAGTGTCCAAGTCAATATATAAAAACAGGGTGATGCATGAAAAAATATAAGTAAAATGGAATTTCCAACATATAAAGTTTCCTAAGAATATAAAAGGATATCTCAATTAAAATGAAGAATACTGGTTCTCAACTCTTCCTTTCTCTGTTTCTCTGATAGTTTCTTTCTGTCTCCCCAGGAGTCTCCCCAGACACGCATGCTCCGCATCACTCGCCACACAGCTTTTCACCTATCTTAGCTGTATCATTCCATTCCACGCCTCTGTTTTCTCTTCTGGATTTAAATTAAATATATCTAGTAGGCTGCTTTAACTATATCCCTTCTTATTCTTGGACCCCAGAGTTATGGCCCTCTGCCCTCCGCATGTACCTAGATCAGCAAAGCCCGAGCACTAACTTAAAGGTCCAATGGTCCAATCTCTATGTGTGTGAGAAGAGGAAGGGGACGAAATAAAAAGAGATCTTCTCTTAAGCAAGAGTTAGTGTTGAGAGATTGCCAGAAGCACTCAGTTTAGAACATATTAAACTCTCCCATAGGGCCTCAGTCGCATGTACATAAAATGAATAAAGAAAATCAAGCTCGCTCGCTCTCTCTCTGACTCTCTGATTCTCTGTCTCTCTGTCTCTTCTCTCCTCTCTCTCTCTGTATCTCTCTCTGTCTCTCTGTCTCTGTCTCTGTCTCTGTCTCTCTCTCTCTCTCTCTCTCCTTATTGTATTGAGATCAAATATCAGGGCACACTACCTCTGAGCCACATCTCTTTTTTTTTTAATTTATTTTCTTTTATTTATTCTTTTTGTTACTGAATCACTGTTACAGTGACAGACATAAATTTCCGTGCTTGCATTTCAGTCATACAATGGTCGAGTATCCATCCCTCCACCAGTGCCCATTTTCCACCACCAAGGGTCCCAGCATCCCTCCCACCATTCCCACCCCACCTCCTCTCCCCCCAACACACCTCTGTGACAGGGCATTCCCTTTTGCTCTCTCTCTTCTTTTGGGTATTGTGGTTTGCAATAGAGGTACTGAGTGGCCATCATGTTCAGTCTATAGTCTACTTTCAGGCTGCGTCTCCCATCCCGAGCAGATCCTCCTAGCACCATTTACTTGGAGATCCCTTTTCTAACTGAGCTGCCTTTTCCCCCAGTATGTGAGTCCGAGTCCGGCTTCTAAGCTGTGAGCCACATCTCTTATCTCTCACCTCCTACTTCTGCTTACTGACCTGCGTCACCTTCCGCAGTAAGTCACCTTTATGAAGCGACCAAGGGAAAAACGTCCTCAGTGCTATGCAGCACTCATCTCTGTTGTCCGTTCTCAGAGCAGTTAAGAGACTATAATTAAAATATATAATTTTAAAAACCTTTGAAATATTTCAAGCATCCTCTAATATGATTAGCCCATGTATTTAATCTCAAGGATCTATATTTGGTAGATTGCAAAATAGAATTTGTTTAGAATGAGAATTTGTTTTCCTATTCCATTTGTTCTCCTATTGAGATGAACACAAGAAGCAGCTTCTGAATAATAATTCACTATATCAACATGCAAAAAAAAGTCCCTTACCAAAAACAATTTACTATGCATCTAGTGTCTAAACTGATGATTATTTCAGGTGAGTGAATAAAACACAGCACATAAAAGGGGGAAACTTCTCTGTACACAAAAGACCTCGATATGATTGGGGGTTTTCTGCCTTTCCTTTTTTTTAAAAATAATTTCATATCTCATATCTTTTAAATATATATATATATATTTAAAAGATATATATATATATGGGGAGTGGTAGGGCCTGGAGATAGTACAGCAATGATAGCACAAAATTAACATGCGCCCCACCCAGGTTCAATCTCCAGAATCACATGTTTCCCTGAAGCCAGGTGCAGACCTGGAGACCCAATGCACTGGGCATGTGTGGTCTGAGTACTCCTTAGCACCGCAGAGCTGGAGTCACATGGTGCCCTCCCATACTTGCACTGAACCACTGGCCCTGTTTGCCAATAATTATCAGTGGGGCCCCCAACCCCCCTTAGCACCCCATAGGAAGTCCCTCAGAAAATATACATGCATGCATACATACATACAATCCATGTGCTTTGTGAATACATATATTCACCTGAAGTTTTGAAGCAGTTCATAAAATAAACAGCTTACAGAGCATCTTTTAATGAGTTATTTATATTCTGGTCTTAGTTAAGGACCTCAAGTAAAATTCTCTGATCATATGTGTTAATTTAATCCATTCCATGAGATCTAGCGAACCTTCGCTCACATATGCTTGCAAATTACAGAAAATACCACATTCCCATGAGACAACATGACAGTTATGAAATTAAATAGTGTAAGCCAAAGAATCTAACAGCTACATTAAACAAACATGCTTCCAAAAAATTGTTCTGCTTTCACTTGTGCAAATGGTATACAATCTCTTATAAACAGTTACTCACAGCTAAGCATATTAAATATTAGGAATAACAAGCCTAAGCATCTGACTTCATTTTACTAAATTTTAGGACTTTCTTTTCTCTATGAGGGTACTATGGATTTGAGGAAGTCCTTCCCAAGGTAGGTATTTGTTCAATAACCAGAGCCATTGCTCAGATTTGGATAAATATTTAATAATGGCAAATAGTTACCAATTATTTTAATCAAATAATTTAGCCCAAAACAATTTCTTGGTAAAGTAAAATAGTTTTGCTTATAGAAATTCACTTCAAAATGTTAGGGGAGGGGGGCCGGAGCGATAGCACAGCGGGTAGGGCGTTTGCCTTGCACGCGGCCGACTCGGGTTCAATCCCCAGCATCCCATATGGTCCCCCAAGCACCGCCAGGAGTAATTCCTGAGTGCAAAGCCAGGAGAATCCCCTGAGCATTGCTGGGTGTGACCCAAAAAGCAAAAAATAAAAAATTTTAAAAATTTAAAAAAATGTTAGGGGAGGGAGAGAAAGGGAGAGAGAGAGATGTTTAAGCAATAATATATGTTTCCCCAAAGTGGAAAAAAAACCAAAAAGATTTCTTTAAAAAATGTACATCATGTATGATTGGTAAATAATTAACTGCACTGATTAATTTAACAAACAGAATCCTTCAGTTGAATAAAATGAAGTGCAATTTTCGCTCTGACCATTAATCTTAGCCAGAAAGAGAAATCTTTTCCTAATAAAATAGCAAAGCACCAAGCTCTCTGTTTTGCCTTTAGTTGCTCTTTTTTGCACATCAGTGAAAAACTGGCAGCTCCTTCCTGAAGTCTCATTCTGTCTGACTGCAAATATGTCGCAGCTTCTCCTTGTCATCCTTACCATCCTCCATCCAGAATTTGTCATATTTGTAGCCTTCATGCAGTATCCTTGGCACTGCTGCCATTATGCTCAGCTGGTTCCCACCAGGTCACACTTACTTCCTTTTTGCTTCCTCTGTTTACTTCCCTTTGATGTCCATAATCCACCCAAAGGCTGAATGCCACTTCACTAAAGATATCCAGGCATAAAAGACACCAGAATTTTACGTAGAGGACACTTACAGAAGGCAGGCTTCTTTGAACTTGAAGCTCAATTTAGCAGCTCTCAACAAATGGAATTATAATTGCTGACAAAACCACAACCTTCCTTCTCTCTAATGAATTGAATCCAATAACACGGGTCACTCTAATCACATGACCTTTGAAAGATAGAAACCATTGCTCTGTCCCATCTTTTATCTTCCCTTTCCTATTGATGGGATAGGCTGTTTGTTAATGTCAGGAAACCCAAAACTCAGATAGAAGGAATCCCAACTATAAGTAATGGGAAGAATTGGCTTAAGCAAAGGTCTTTGTTGTTTTGAGACCACTTTCAGCAGTATGGGAAGGCAACTCCCAGCTCTATGCTTGGGGGTTGCTCCCAGTGGTGCTCAGGCTATATCATACTGGAAAAGAGGTCTCCAGCATCCAACACATGTGTTCAAACCTTTCTGCTATATTTCTGGCCCATTAAGAATAATCTTGAATGTGTGCTGAATATAGACCGAACATGATGGCCACTTAATACCTGTATTGCAAACCACCACTCCCAAAAGGAGAGAGAGCAGAAGGGAATGTGCACAGAGACAGGGCAGGGGTGGGGGGGAGAAAGGAGGGCTAAGGGATACTGGGATCACTGGTGGTGGAGAATGGGCACTGGTGGAGGGAGGGTACTCAGTCATTGTATGACTGAAACGTAAGCACGAAAGTTTGTAAGTCTGTAACTGTACCTCATGGTGATACATTAAAAAAATTTTAATTTTTTAGAAAGGAATAATTTTAAATGAAATAAATTTTAATAATACTGTTAAGTATATTTGTATTCATCCTGTGTAGCTTTAAACTTTCAAAGAGAACACCTCAGTTAGGTCCTCTACAGTTTTTCTTGAGTTTTCATAAGATTCTAATGAGATAACACACAAAACGTACCTAGCACAGTTTCTAGGAGAGAATAAACACTCAAAAACTTATTTTTACTTTATTAACATTCCGTGAAGTTATTTTATTTCTTCACATTTATAAAATTTAGCCCCCTAATAAGAGTTTTATTGAAGTCAATATTTTGCGAAGCATATTAGAATCCTTTCTTGAAGAAGCAGACAGCACTGAGGCAAAAAATTTAACCCTTCCTTTATCATCTACTATTTTGAGAGTCAGAACTCAAGCCTACCATGGGAAACAGTAGTAATTGTTAGGCAGAACACAATGCTAATGAGATCATGATCAAAACTCAAAAATTCTAAATCTCCTGGAAAAAAAGTTACATCTCAAACCTCAGTCAATCCTATTATAAACATAGAAATGGGGAAAAGACATAATACAATGGTTTGAAAATTACTTCAACCACAGAGTTTGCTTTGAAGTAGTCTTACAGAAAAATTAAAGGTATGCTTCCCTTATTTTACTTGCCTTCTGGTGATAAAGCAGAATGGCACTGATTTTTACATTTTTCCTTCTCCAATCACTATACACTGTCATCCAATTTATTTTTTAATTCACCTTTACATACTGTTCGTAGAGAAGTTTCAAAATTTTTAGACATATGAGAACAGTTGCCTGTGATCTGGCAGACAGGCATTAAAGTTGACATTTGCAAACATCATTGTTTCACTCACAGTTCACAGGCATTTTGACAAGAAGAAAATACAAACCTTCACTCATTCCAGGGCAAACATTCTGAAGCTGTATGATTTACATGGTAATAGGTAAAGGTTAAATTCCCATATTTCATAACCTTCTTACCAACTTTAGTCATACCTCTGAAGTTTAAGTATGAAAATTCTTGTTCTTTCTATACCACCTGTAAATATTATATATATACATATATATACATGAAGTAAGAATTTTTAATGATGACCTTTGAGGTCATGAGCTTAGTATTCTGTATATGAAAGCATGTATATGAAAATGCATATAAATATTAGGAATAATTTTTAATGTGGAAACTTGGAGGGAAAATACTGTTATGGAAATAATGCCTTGAATATTCTTAAATATTATCTGCTTAGTATAAGCTAAGGGCTGGAACAATAGCACAGCAAGTAGGGCATTTGCCTTGCACGCAGCCAACCCAGGTTCAATCCCTCCATCCCTCTTGGAGACCTCAGCAAGCTATCAAGAGTACCCCACCCACACGGCAGAGCCTGGCAAACTACCCGTGGCATATTCAATATGCCAAAAACAGTAACAACAAGTCTCACAATGGAGACGTTACTGGTGCCCGCTCGAGCAAATCGATGAGCAACGGGATGACAGTGATACAGTGATACAGTGAAAATAAGCTAAATCTATTGCCACTGAAAACTGCAGTGTGACATTTTAGTTGACTGGTGATGGGGGGAGCAGGGGAGGCACTCAGATGGCAGAATGGCCAGGAATTTAGAATATCCATTTACTGCATTGGAGTGGGGAGGTGGAATTGTGAAAATGAAAAACATATCTCTATCAGGATGGCTATGAGAAGATATTTTTAAAAGATTAAAGGTGACTTTCTGTTATTGTGTCAAATCAAAATAGTTTCATTTGTTAAGGGAATCTGGTATAGTTCTAGTTTTGTGGCTACAAAAGTGCCACTGATAGGTCAAAATTCTCCACAAACATCAAAGCTGAAGCATCTTTCTGTACTTTAATTCAACAGACATGTCACGAATTCACTCAACCAAGTGGATATTGAGTTTATTTTTTGGACACAACACTTTAAGAAAAACATCCTAGATGAAATCCGTCCTCAAAATGAAGGTTTTCTCAAGTAATCAGTCCCAGGATAACTTGCATCTGAGAAGAACTGTATTCATTGATAAACACAATTAAAGACCTCACTTAGAATTTTTGGTGAATGGCCTGTGTCTCTATGAATTCTTTGCTTCTCTCAGACACAGACCCAGGCAATTTAAGGAAAGTGGAAAGTGCAAACAATAGTTCATCTTTTCTTTTTCCCTGTCTCTTTTTTTTAATATAGATCAAGAGCTGTGACAAGAAAAGTTCTTACCCCATGATGCTTCAATTGGAATACATTTACAAAATTAACTTTGAAAAAAATTGGAGTTGATTAGTTACATTAGATATTCTGTCAACAAATTCAACTCATCCTAATCAGTCATAATTAACACTGATGTTTGATGAGAAGTACAAGTAAGAGTAGCAAGTTGACGTGCTGAGTTGTCCCTCTAGAGAATTGAGTAAAGTCTGCTTTCTTTTCAACTTGAAAAGAAAGGAATGTGTTTTCTTATTTTGACCAAATTGGCTAAAGAAATGTACAGTGCATATAAAGTTGTATAACACATATTTAGCAAATTTGACAAGCAACTTTACTTTTCTCCAAGAACAGATATTGAATCCTAGAGTGACACCTTAGAAAAGTCAGAAACTTGACTAATTCATGCTTTCCAATTAAACCATGCTTTCCACCACTGTTCTTCTGCCCTCAAATGCTAGAGAACATCTCCCAACAACTGCAGCAATAATTAAATTAGCTTGCATGTGTGACCTAGAATAATCAGCTGGATAATAGAAATGATGCAGAGTTGTCTTTGTATTACATCAGATGCATCCCAATAAGCCCTGATTGGTGGGAACTTCCAGAACCCTGTGCATATCAACACCCAACTATACCATCTCTGCAGACTAAATTCCTAAAACTCATTTCCCAGAATAAAGGCTGACTTTTGCATAACTCGGATGTGTCATAACTTTACAAAACAATTTCTTTTTACCATTCATTCCTTGTGGACCTGCTAGACCGAAAAGAGAGAAACAGGTACTGCCTTCATTGGTAGCTGCAATTCATCAAGACTTGACCTTGACTTTCTCCTTATTCTGCTTCTCCTGGAAAGTTCTGTTCTCCCTCACACTCCAATTTTCTCTTTTCTTTGAAACTACAACCAGTCCTCCAAAATTTGTTTGGCTTCCCATTGCTGTTCTGTAATAAAGTGGATGAGAAAAAAAACACTTCTGACCCACAGTGGGCAAAACAGTGTTATTCGAGGACCTGTGTTTATAACAGGACTTTCATACACACCCAGTTTCCAAGAAACTCTACATGACTTTAAATAGGACTGGCCAAACTTTATTCTTATCACTCTGCTAACAAACAAGTCTTTTTATCCTAAATTCCTCTGCGTTTTCACTACCCACTACTCTTTATCCTTTGGCATCTGATTTCTATCCTCTTTGCACAGCTGGAATTTCTCCTCCTTCAGCCTACAGACTAGCGTCATGGAGCTTCTTCTAGGACATTTGTCTGGATTCACAATCATGTTTTGGTCTCCTTCCTTCTGGGACCAGCAACATGTTCTCTAACCTTTCTGTTCCATGTCTAAGCCTTCTCCTCTTCCTCTTCATGGAGATGTAATCTCTATGCATCATTATTGACCCTTTTCCTTTAGCCAGCTGTCTCCTTTGACAACCCCTCCATTCCTCAAAATGACGTCAAATATCAAATGTAGAATTTATCTACTCCCTTGGATTATTAAAAAAAAGTACAGGCACAAATATTCAAAAGCATTTAACTGTATCACTGTATCACTGTCATCCCATTGTTCATCAATTTACTCGAGCGGGCGCCAGTAACGTCTCAATTGCATTCAGCCCTGAGATTTTAGCAGCCTCTCCTCACTCATCTTTCCCAACTATTGGAGGTTCTTTCAGGATTAGAGGAATGAGACCTATCATTACTGTTTTTGGCATATCAAATAGACGGGTAGCTTGCCAGGCTCTGCCATTCGGGCAGGATACTCTCTGTAGCTTGCCGGGTTCTCTGAGAGGTATGTAGATATCTGTTACTATATTTGTGATATGAATGCACGACTGAGAAGATGCCAGGGTCTCCCATGTGGGCAAAACTCAAAAGCATTTATATTCCTAAATTATAGCTAATACTAAAATAAACATATTATTATAAAATCATATTAAATAAAAGTATCAAATTTTACACAGAATTATTTTCTCTTTTTGACCCATACCAAGCAGTACTCCAAGATTCCTTCTGACTCTGCACACAGGGAACACTCCTGGCAAGTTAGGGGACCATGTGGATGCAGAGATTGAACCCAGGTCAGTCCCATGCAAGTGCATTGCTCTACCTGCTGTGCTATCTCTCCAGCCCCTCACAGAACTTTTTGTTCTTTTTTTTGGGCCACACCCAGCGATGCTCAGCGGTTACTCCTGGCTCTGCACTCAGGAATTACTCCCGATGGTGCTTGGGGGACCATATGGGATTCTGGAAATCAAACCCGGGTCGGCCGTGTGCAAGACAAATGCCCTACCCACTGTACTATCACTCCAGCCCCCATCCCTCCACCAGTGCACATTCCCCACCACCAATATCCTGGTTATACCCTCCCTTTCCCACCCTCCCCTTCCTCCATGGCAGACAATATTCCCCATACTCTCTCTCTACTTTTGGGCATTATGGCTTGCAATAGTGACTCATAGACACTGAGAGGTTATCATGCTTGGTCCATTATCTACTTTCGGCATGCATCTCCCATCCCAACTGGTTCCTCCAGCCATCATTTTCTTAGTGATTCCTTCTCTATTCCATCTGCCTTCACCCCTCCACTCATGAATTAGTCTTCCAGCTATGGGGCAATCCCCCTGGCCCTCGTATCTACCGTCCTTGGGTGTCAGCCTCATGTGATGCTACCCTACACTCCACAAATGAGTGCAGTCCCTCTATGTCTGTCCCTCTCTTTCTGACTCATTTCACTTAGCATGATACTCTCTGTGTCTATCCATTTATAAGCAAATTTCATGACTTCATCTCTCCTAACAGCTGTGTAGTATTCCATTGTGTAGATGTACCAAAGTTTCTTTTACCAGTCATCTGTTTTAGGGCACTCGGGTTGTTTCCAGATTTTGGCTATTGTGAACAGTGCTGCAATGAAGATATAGGTACAGATGTCATTTCTACTGTGCTTTTTTGCATCTTTGGGATATATTCCCAGAAGTGGTATTGCAGGATCATATGGAAGCTCAATTTCTAGTTTTTGAAGGATGTCCATATTGTTTTCCAGAAAGGCTGGACCAGTCGGCATTCCCACCAACAGTGAAGGAGCATCCCTTTCTTCCCACATCCACACCAGCACTGGTTGCTTTTGTTATTTTGAATGTGTACCAGTCTCTGTGGTGTTAGATGATATCTCATTGAAACATACACTTTCAAAAAAGTGTATGCCCTCTTCACAAACCAGACCCTAGGTCAGACTCTCGTATACTATTTTCATAGAACTCCCAAAAGAACCTCATACCCTACGTGGAAAATTAAATTCTTATCTCCTCAAACCTGTTTCTATTCTTAGCTACCCTGTGTCTATAAATAGCACAAGTCATCTGATGGTGGCCCAGACTTAAAACCTCATACTAGTGTTTTTTCTCTTCTCTCTCTCAATCTATCTCTCTCTCTTGTGCCCAGTTTTCCTGACTTTAAATTCATGATCACCTTTTTACTAGGTTTTAGTCTCCATTCCAACCTTTCTTCTTCTTCTTCTAGTTTCTACTTATTCTGTTCCTCAAGCACTGCCGTACTGTCTGAAATGATCTGCCTTTCACCATTCACTGTGTCATACATTTCTCTTCCATATTAATCACTATTGTTTTTTAAAAAATCTTCCTATGATCCCAAATATGCATTGAATAAAGATGGGGCTCCTTAGACTAAAATAGAAAGCCTTCTTAAGTCTGGTCACATGTCTCCTGCTTTCGCCTTTCAACATTCTTACAATTTCACAAAGCTATTCCCTTGAGCCTTATGTCAACATAAGCATTTTTTCTATGTATGAGATAAAAACAAAGTGAGGGTTCAATCACTTAAGTAAATGAATATATCAATATGCAAAGTTTAGTACTTAAATCCATCAAGCCCCTTTTTATCTAAGAGGGATGCACTTCATCAGGATGATGACACGTGTTAAGCAGGGTGTATCATCTGCCGATGCAGAGAGAGGTTTCATTCCACTTTAACTGCTACCCTCATTCCATGTACAACAAGGCTGCCAAGTCCCTTGGGCCGATTGGATTTCCATGTATGTGTATTTCTTTGCTTCTGTGTGATCTCAGCAGGGATAAATGAACCTAAGATATTAAAATGCAATTTGTTCAGATCTTTGCCTTTAGGGTGAGCACCAAGATGCTTCCATCAGCCAGAAAATTTGTGATCTAATTTAGAAGCAGTGAGCCATGCTGTTTTTTTCCCTCAGACACTTCACAAAGCTACACCGGGTCCCCACATCTCTATGGCTTTCTAAAAGGTTTTCTTTCAAGCTATAAACAAGGTTGATTTTTTTCCTCTCCATCTTATCCTTCTAGGAAAGACTCAGTAAAGGCAGGGAGTAGGAGCTATGCTACTCAGCTGGCACTGTGTTGAAATACCACGTTACACCTTTAATTGTTAGGATTCTGTATGATCAAAGACTCCCGCCTCCACCCATTTTTTACCCAGATGTTTGGGAGGGACTCTGCCCCAACCCCCAGCACCTTGCAGAAAATGAAGATTCTGGGATTAGCATTGAATTGGCTTAAGAAAGTATTCCAAACTGACAGTCCTTACATGCTCTGAGATTTCTTACCAATATCATTAGGTTAAAGTCTTCACTACTATCATCAAACCAAAATGAAAGAAAGAATTTCAGTTTTTCTATATATAATTTTAGCAATTTTAGTTCTGTTTTCATCTCATCTCAGCTAAAGACAGGTTGTTATTACTAGATCTTTTCTTGTTTTTTTTTATTTCCACTTCTTTGCTTTCTCAGCAAAAGAAAAACAAATGTTAGGCTATAAAAAGCATATCAGGTGAAAATTCTGGACTTTTTGAAAAAATAGCTCTTGGGCTTAGTGAAGAAGAAGAAGAAGAAGAAGAAGAAGAAGAAGAAGAAGAAGAAGAAGAAGAAGAAGAAGAAGAAGAAGAAGAAGAAGAAGAAGAAGAAGGAGGAGGAGGAGGAGGAGGAGGAGGAGGAGGAGGAGGAGGAGGAGGAGGAGGAGGAGGAGGAGAAGGAGGAGGAGAAGGAGGAGGAGGAGGAGGAGGAGGAGGAGGAGGAGGGAGAGGAGGAGGGAGAGGAGGAGGGAAAGGAGGAGGGAGAGGAGGAGGGAGAGGAGGAGGGGAGAGAAGAAAACTGCTGCAGGCAAAACTTTTTGAAAAAGAATTCAACAAAGAATGCAGTTAAATTGGCTTCTATTAGAAAAACTAGGAGCTTTAGATAGCTGCATTACTGAGCTTCACAGAAATCATTGGAAGACTCCCACAATCCCTTTAGGAATTAAAAACATCCTAATATTATCCTGCCATCATTCAAGAAAAAGAAAAAAGGTGAACTTCTATCTTCACAAATAAATGTAACTCAAGAAGATCCCACTTTACTACTGAGATCAATAGGCACACATTCAGAGAAAGAAAATAGTAAATGTATCCACATTAATTTTGAACTTATATAGTTGAAAAATGCTAAGTTTACAATTCAAACTCATGTAAAGTTGATGTTTCCTTTACCAAAAAAAAATCAGCAAGGGGCTGGAGTGATAGCATAGCGGGTAGGGCGTTTGCCTTGCACGCGGCCAACCCGGGTTCAAATACCAGCATCCCATATGGTCCCCTGAGCACTGCCAGAAGTAATTCCTGAGTGCAAAGCCAGGAGTAAACCCTGTGCATCGCCGGGTGTGACCCAAAGAGAAAAAAAATTCAGCAAATTTCTTGAAAACAATTTTTCCCAAATGAGATGTAGACAAGACAGCTGTAGTGTTCTCAGGTCATTGACCTAAAAGCAACTGAGTCCCCAAGTTCACTGGGTATTGCAGTCATCAGCAGTATGTCTTTGGTGAATATTAATTGATAGCTCCTTAGCCATCTGAACACTTTCAAGTAAGATGTTGTCTCGCAATTCAGACAGTAAATCTGGCAGCAAGCAAATGATAGTCTTAATAAATGCAATAAGGTAGAAGGAGCAAACATATTCAAGAGTGAGGAGAGAGCGTTTGAAGGGCCCTTGGCACCACCAGGTAAAGACACTGGTGAGGGCAGCCTAATTACAGACGGGAGAAGAGGGTGTCAGCCTCTGCGTGGCGGTCTCAATCACTTAGTGCAAAAAGCAGTGTGACTGCAAAGCACAGAATGCAGCCACAAATTTGTGTTTTAACCCTCCAATCTAATTTTGAAAGAGGGGTAACAAAAGCAGCATCTTTGATAGAGATCATTGCCGGAAGTTCTTTCCTTAGTTGGAGTTCAGAATATCGCATGCCATTTCATTCTAAATCCAACATATTCAAATATTCTCCTTCCTCGGGAAGAGCCAAGATTTTGTGCTGATTATCAGAGCAACTTTGCAAGCTTGATTAAAAGGCATATCCGTTTCTAGGAATTGGTTTTATTTTCCCATCGCGTTTTCCTCTGTAAAACCCTTTATTAGATTCTCAACTCTAAGTGTGTTCTGACCATATAATTTAACAGAATGCTGCACTTCCATAAGCCTATTTTCATCAGGTTGTCAATTGTTCATAATGATTATAAATATAATCCATAAGCTCCAACAAA
Organism: Sorex araneus; assembly: GCF_027595985.1. Taxonomy (NCBI): domain Eukaryota; kingdom Metazoa; phylum Chordata; class Mammalia; order Eulipotyphla; family Soricidae; genus Sorex; species Sorex araneus. The sequence goes on along the minus strand of NC_073303.1, from coordinate 301,715,347 downwards.
ATGTGATACACTTTTAGGACTCCCTTCAAATAAAAGTTGTACGAATTGTCACTGAAAATTACACAGCCGCATTACCTGTATTTCAAATTGTACTGATTAAGTCTTTCACATACTCAAACCATTCAAGAAAGATAATTAGATACTATAGGAAGCTCTAACATTATAAAATCAAAGAACTTAAGTCTCATTGTAACTCAAAGTGCCAATCAGGTTAGTGTCTCTCATGTTTATAGGGCATGACTGCCACCTACTGGCAAACAATTAATATTGCAATGTCTGACCAAGAGCTGCTGTTTCTTCTTCTTGGCACTTTTAAGTGTAACAGGATTTTGCTCTATAGAGAAATTGCACCAATTTTATTATTTACTGTTTATCATACAAGATGTTAAAATTTTTAAGGAAACTAAGCAAAATAAACATTATTTTGTCATTATATCAATATGTTATGATGTGCAGTCACTAATGTACATGGTTTTGAATTTTTCTGTTTTTGTCTTTCTTAAATAGAATAAAATCTCTATAAGAACTGCAATGTTGTTTTACCTACTGATGCATTCTACTGAGTCTAAAAATGTCTGGAATTTCATGAATATTCATTGTTCATATGAGCACAATAGTAATAATTGGAGCCATATAGAAATTTGGCTAATAATATTTAAAGACAGACGCAAACAAGCTGTGACTCTCTTTTTATCCTCTATTTGAACACTTTTTATGTATTTTAGGTTTAGTCTCCAAATTAATTCCAAAGACTCACTGAGCAACAAGCTAGAGTGAGAAGAGAGATGTAAGGTACAGAACTTTGCCCAGAGCATGGAAGGTTTGTGCCTGAACACCAGGCGTTCCAACCCCAAAATCCTATAATCACACTACAGAATTGGAAGGCAAGAAAATACAGGCTCAAAATAGAGAAGTCACCAGTTCCGGTCATCTTGGTGACCTCCTGGAACCTTGCTAGATGACCACGTATCCAATTCCAGTTGTCAAAGTATTGGAGTCACTAGCAGGCGCCATTTTTGAACACATGACTGGAAGATGCTAATTGGATCTCTCAGACTTAATGACAGACCCCGGGAGCAAGAGACCACCCTCCCACACCCACACTAATTGCTGCAGCTAAGGAAGGGGGGCTGAGAGACAGTTTAAGCTTAACAGATAAACAGACCTTGTTCCTCTTGGTCCCTATCTGATGGCTTGTAAGGAGAAAGCATCCCCTGGGGTCAAAATGCATTCTGCTCAGATGCCAAAGTACAGCCAGCTAGCAAGGGGCTTCCCATTGCCTGCTGGGACCCATGGTCTCCACCCCCGAGCCATGCTCTGTGATTGAGTACTCGGCCACTGCTTAAGCCCATGCCCTATGCCCAGCCTTTGTGACTACAGCAGAAAATCCTGGGGACTGGCCCCTCTCAGTCTTAGGGCACAGAGGCAGGACAGATATAGTCTTGTACCTCCAGTCATACTCTAGGCCTTTATAAACTTGGCACCAGCTGCCACTTAAAACTAGTGACTACGTAACCCTCAGTCACCACCCAGGTCTGCTCAATATTGGTGCACCCTGGAACTGGTGTCACGAGCCCCAAGTCACTCCAAAGTTGGGGTGCACTAGAAGCCCAAATTCATGGTCACTCTGAGGTCACACAAAGTTAATGAACATGTGCCCCTGGGCGCCCACAAATTTAAATATTTGGTTACAGTCCAGGCCTACTCAACTTTTTGTTTTTTTTTGGGGGCCACATCTGGTAGTTCTCAGGTGTTACCCTACTTCTGCATTCAGGAGTTACCCTTGGCAGTGCTCAAAGGACCATATAGTATGCTGAGGATCTAACCTAGATCAGCTACATGCAAGGCAAACACTCTACCGACTATACTATCTCTCCAGCCCCCAGATCCACTCAATATAGTATATCATGATATCTAGGGGCTGGAGCAATAGCACAGCAGGTAGGGCATTTGCCTTGCATGTGGCTGACCCGGGTTCAATTCCCAGCATCCCATATGGTCCCCTGAGCACTGCTGGGGGTGATTCCTGAGTGCAGAGCCAGGAGTAACCTCTGTGCATTGCCCAGTGTGACTCAAAGAGCAAAAAAAAAAAAAAGTATATTATGATATCTCAATCAAAAAATAATGGTTGAGACAAAAATAGGGCCACAGAGATAGTACAAGTACTAAGGTATATCGCACTGATCTCGTCGAAATCCCCAGCACCACATGTGGTCCCTCAGTACACTGCAAGTGTAAAAAAAATAATAATTTCTAAAAAATTGTTTAGAAAAATAAGGAAAGAAAAGAAAAAATAAAAGTTTAGAGAGTAAGTTATATCAAAAAGAAATATCACCAAAACAGAAAGACATACAACAGAACTGAGGAAACATTTCTATCAAAAAGCTGACATCAAATAAAGCTGACATCAAATGTATATAGAGCATTTACAAAGTTCAACAACAAGAAAATGAACAATCGCATATTTTATAAAATGGAGAAAAGGGGACAGAGCAATAGGACAGCAGGCAGGGCATTTGCCTTGTACTCAGCAGGCCCAGGCTCAATCCCCAGCATCCCATATGGTCCCTCAAGCACCACCAGGAGTAATTCCTGAGTGCAGAGCCAGGAGTAACCCCTGAGCATCGCCGGGAGTGACCAAAAAAGCAAAAAAAAAAAAAAAAAAAAAAAATGGAGAAAAGAGTTGAACGTCTTTTCCAAGGAGGACATACAAATGGCCAAAAGGCACGTGAGAAAATGCTCAGCATCACAGATTATGAGGAAAATGCAAACCAAAACTGCAATGAGAAATCACCTCAAATTACTGAGAATGGCCTATATAAAAAAGGCCAGAAACATCCAGTGTGGGTAGGGATGTGGAGAAAACCAATACATACACACACAAAAAAAAAAACACCTCATTCATTGTTGGTGGAAAAGTAAACTGGTTCAGCTTCTGTGGAAAAAAAAAATGTGTGGAAACTCCTCAATTTAAAAAAATACAAAGAAACAAAGAAATACCCTATGACTCAGTAATTTTATTCCTAGATATTTATCCAAAGAACACAAAAATAGTAACTCAACTGGTGTACACTCTCCTATGTTCATTGCAGAGCTGGTCACAATAGCCAAGATCTGGAAAGAAACTTATCACCCAATGACAGATGAGTGGACAAAGCTGTGGTATAGACACGCATTGGAGCACAACCAAGCTCTAAGATGAAATCTAGTCTTTTGCAGCAATTTGGATGAGGTCATGACTGGATCATAAAGAAAACCTAGAAAATAGAGAATTTCTAGTAAAGTAACTCTATAATATGACTATGGAACTGAGGTTACCAGGCTGGAAGAGAGTGACTTCAAAGGACCCAAAAAGACTACGATGTTGGAATATTGGCAGAGTGTGGTAAGGTTGTACCCCCAAATCATATGAATATTAGACTTTTGTAAATCAGTGCTATGTAAATAAAAAATAAATTTTAAATACTAATAATGCCAAGGAAGCTGAAACAATGGGCAATCGGTTAGCAAGTACTTAGCAAGTACCTAATAATCAATGCCTTTGCTATTATTACTAAATTCTATAACTCAGGTGACAGGTTTCTAAGAAACTTTAAAGACATTAAGAACTTTCACTTTTATTATACATACTTATAGCTCTCCCTTCTCCCTTATCTTTGAACTTCCAGACTACATTAGTATAGAACCTATAGAAGTAGACTTACACCCTTATAGACCCTGTAGAAGTATAAGAAATATAGGGTCTATTCAGTATTCTCTGGGAGGTTTTTCAAAGATTTTCATTTATAATATAGCTGATATTACGTTTTGCTAACTACACTTGCAAGGAAATATCTATCCATGCACTTGCAAGGAAATATCTATCCATGAGCACTTCATTCGTATGTTAAGCAAGTAACAAAGCTTGCTGTGTCAGAATGGACTTGAACATAAAGGAATTCCATTATGTCATGTAACATGAAGTTCAGAGCTATGTTGATTGAGCCGTGTAATAATATCACCAAGAGCCCATTTTCTTTCCATGTCATGCTCTGCTATCTACAATATTTTCTCCTGAGATAGTTCCTCTTTGTCCTTGGGGTGCTTCCAATAGAGATCTGAGCCATATGACATGCTCTTCACATTAGGTGGAAAAGAGAAAATGATTCTCAGGACAGTAGGACAGGAGATGAGGATTTTCCCATAAAGCCTGACAATCAATTAGCATAGCTCATGGGGCCATGTGTGTTCTTGAATTGGGCTACAAATAACTGATTGACTTGAGTCTTAGATACATCAGGATTTATCTCTGAAATCAAATGAGGTCAGCTTCATCTGAGGCCCTGGGTGGCATGAAAGAATGTAGAAGTGCACAAAATCCAGGCTCATTAGAAAGGAAAAAAGGATAAAAATGAAGGCAGGGCAGGTTAAAATTTCCCTCTCTAGTAAACAACACTCAGAGAGATCTGTTCTGTAAAAATGACATCAGTGCACTGATTTTTTGTGTGATATACCAAAAAAAAAAACATTTTTTAAATAGTGTAAATGGTCACTTTCTGGGAGTTAACATACAATGAATACAAAATGCTTCATAAAATGCTACACGTTTGTATGGATTATAACAAACCTTATGATACTTTCACTGAATTTGATACAGCTCAAACAACTGAAACACACATGTTAAAACCCTCCAGCACTATCTTCTCTGAATTTCAATTTCTGCTCCAGTTCTAGAACAGGTGAGTTCAAAAGTTTTTCCCAATATCTATATTCTGTGTGAATCCATATCCACTGATATCACCAAGAGAATATATTCAACTAGGAGCATATGCGGTATCCATTATTTAAGTAAATATTGAATTCTTATGTGGGTAAAGAATTGACGAGATAAACACAGCGACTGCCTTCCAGGACCTTCCTTGAGTGAGAAAAGGTAGATCAGGCAAAACTTAGAAGACAAGGCAGCAGTGTTGCAATGCCAGCACAGAGTGCCTCGGAGAGAATGTTCTAGACAGAAAGAACGAGGTGAGTGAAGGTTAGATTGAAGCCGTACTTAAAGGAACAAGTATGGTTGAGAACATAAAAATACGGGACAAAAATGGAAATCAGGGCTAAGTAAACACCACAAAGGGTCAGTGGGATGGGGATCTGCCCCATGCTGTTGGACCAGACCAACAATGCTGCGGGCCACCAGGGCCATCAGGGGTGCTCAAGGACCCATACAGTGCTCAGCTCAAACTCAGGACACACAATCCTGCCCTTTTTACTGTTATCCTGGCCCTGATGATGATATTTTTAATTTATAGTTTTATATAGGCACAGCGGCTAGGGCATTTGCCTTGCATGCGGCTGACCTGGGTTTGATTCCTCTGTCCCTCTCAGAGAGCCTGGCAAGCTACGGAGAGTATCCCGCCTGCACGGCAGAGCCTGGTGAGCTACCCTTGGTGTATTTGATATGCCAAAAACATTAACAACAAGTCTCACAATGGAGATGTTGCTGGTGCCCGCTGAAGCAAATCGATGAACAAGGGGATGACAGTGCTACAGTGCTATATAGGCACAGTGCTTGACAAAAATATTTTGTGATTGGGTTTCAAATATACAATTTTTCAGCATCTATCCATCACCAGCATCAACTTCCCTTCACCAATGTCCCCATCTTCCCTCCCACCCCACAGCCTGCCTCCTTGACAGGCACACTTTCCCCCAAAATTTAATTTTATTAAAGCATCGTGAATTACAAAATTAATTATTGTTGGGTTTTTGACATACAATATTCCATCACCAATCCTACCACCAGGGCAGGTACATCTTAAAGTTTGGTTGCTGTAGTTTGGATCTCATGCTATTAATTTTGTTGATCTTATAGTTCAGATATTTTTGCTCATATGTTTACTTTGATTATTTAAGAATGTTTTATTCTAGGAGCCCATGATATATAGAGTAACAGGGTAGCTGAAAGCAAGGTACCAAAGATTATCCTGGAACCTGGACTACAGAACTAAGAGGAAATACCAGAAACTGAAGAGAGAAAAGTTAGAAGGGCAAACAGAAGGTAACAGGGACAGGGGACAGAGGGCTCGGGTGGTGAAGTGTTGTTTAACTTTTTATCGGATGCTGATTCTGATGGTCATTCTTATTAGTGTGACAGCTGTAGGTTACAGTGATTACCACATGCCACCTCTTTAGTGACAATGCTCCATAAATCTGCACAGTTACTAGGAAAGCAGCATCATAATCCAGATTTTACCCTTAAGTGATCTATCTCATCCCAAGTTAGAAAAGAAAAAAAGGTTAGTGGGAGGCTGGAGCGATAGCACAGTGGGTAGGGCATTTGCCTTGCACTTGGCTGACCCGGGTTCGATTCCCAGCATCCTATGTGGTCCCCTGAGCGCCGCCATGAGTAATTCTTGAGTATAGAGCCAGGAGTTACCCCTGAGCATTGCCAGGTGTGACCCAAAAAGCAAAAAAAAAAAAAAAAAAGGTTAGTGGACCTGTGACTAGAAAACAAATCCCCAGAGCTTCAAGGACCACAATGCCCTCACCACAGCCCTGGACCTCTCTGGAATGCTGTGGATTCTGGAACACCCTGAAGTCAGAATGTTGGTACGGACAGGGAGACCAATCTAGAAAAAAAAAATTTATGGATGGGTCACATCTTCTGTCACACAAGTGGAGGTAACTTAACTGCTGTCACAAAGAGAGCATAAGGGAGGCATAGCTTCCCAATTTAGATCATTTACTTGTTAAAGCAATATGAGAATGAAAAAGGACGGCGTTGCTTGCTAGCAATGAGATGTCATTATCTGAGTGAGCATTACTCAAGGAATAATAACAGAAACAGCTTTGAATCTTCTATCTGGAAATTAGATTAAAGGTCTCTTTTGAAAAATTACAGTCCCTGGGTTACTTACTACTCTTGTGTGATGCTGTGTAATAGCACTGAGAGGGGGGAAGGGAAACCTCACTGATCTCCCACCCTACAAAGATGCCATTCCCCACCACTCTCACCGCCATGGGCTGTGCAGTTCAAGTCATCACATCTCTGAGTTCCTGTGATGGTGTCTCAGACCCAGACACACACCGGTGTCACCTGATCCTATGCCTCTCAGATGAAGCCCAGAGACACCAGTTTCATCATCCAGTCAGCATTGTTCAAATGGAAATAAGCTCCTGCCATTCAGCACTGACTCTCAAACACATTCCACAGGAAACCGTGTCCCTGACTGCTAAGCTTCCTCCACCAGCGGCAGTTCCCTCCCCTACAATTGTGAAAAATGCCTTTTGATCTGTGACCTGCATTTAAAAACTGACATCTGGTGGTGAGGGTGGTAATTAGCCATCATTTAAAAGTTATTTCTGCCTTGTTAACCGAGTTACTCTGTGATCAAATTATGGGATAATTTAGAAGAATTCAGGCATATTGATTGTATAATCCATAATGTGTGTAATTAATAACTACTCCCTGAAAGCCCCATGTGAGAAATTTTAAGGATTCACAGCAGACAAAAAGTCAAGACTTGGATGGTATTTTCTCCTCAATGCCTTTTATTAACCACATATAAAAGGGAACGCTCTTAAAGATGAACATAAGATTCCCTGCCAAAATGTATTGACACTGTTGCACAATTTACATCCCTAACAGCCACAGACCTCTGCCGCTTGGAAACCTTCTTGCATCAAGTGTCTGAGCTATCATTTCCCTGGGCCTTCGCGTCATGGGGGACACTTGGGAAACTGATTTCTAAGAGATTGTATCACTAATCTCAGCCAAGTTCCTGGTGGGGGTCTTCCCCGCCAGGAGGACGGCAAAGGGGTAGACAGGGTTTCACTGCAATAAGCACGCTAGCAGTTTTGTTAGCATAAGCTGTTACTATGCCTGCCTCCCAAACCAAACAACACAATTCTATTGGTTGTGGCAAAGAGACAAATCAGGTAGGTCTTTGTATTTCACATTATAATATATTTATAGTCTTTTCAGGTACCCAAAAATATGCACACACAATGCACAAATATTTCCCATATTTTTTTCAAATAAAATTTTGTCGATGTACCATTCAGTTATATAAAACTTTATAATTTCAGGGAGACAGCTTCACCCCTCTGTATGCCTGGGAAGACTCATTGTAACCACTACCAGAATTCCTGTGCATCACACTATCAACAAGATCTCTCTATGGACTGGAGAGATAGTGCAGGGGGCAGGGTACTTGCCTCACCTGCAGCTAACCAGACTCAATCCCCAGCACTCTCTATGGACCCCTGAGATCCACCGGGAGTAATGTCTGAGCACAGTCAGGTGTGCCCCAGGCCCAAGAAAAAAATTTCCATCTATTCACCCTCCCCACTTCTTCTTTGGCTGTAATCAACATATTTTTCAGAGTCAAAATTTTTTTTCTTGTATTTTGCCCACATACTTATTTTGGTTATTAAAGAAGTTTTTCTTTTAAAACTGGTTTGTGGGCTGGAGCGATAGCACAAGCGGGTAGGGCGTTTGCCTTGCACACTGCTGACCCGGGTTCAATTCTCCGGCATCCCATATGGTCCCCCAAACATCGCCAGGAGTAAGTAATTCCTGAGTGCAAAAGCCAGGAGTAACCCCTGAGCATCGCTGGGTGTGACCCAAAAAGCAAAAAAAAAAAAAAAAAACTGGTTTGTGTTTGGAAATTTATTATTATTTTGTGTGATATATGTGTGCATTTGGAGGCATACATATTTATATATGTATATATAGCATAGACATCACTTATATATCATAACTGTGCCAAAAATATTAATATATATACATTTATACTATGTGGTACAAATACACAGCTTTTGTGTTCTTAAAATAATGAAGATCACTGGAAAGCTGAGTTACCTTTCTGAGGTAGTAGTTGTTCTTTGGGGTCATATTGGTGATGCTCAGAGGATTCTCCTGGCTCTGTGCTTGAGAATCACTCTTTGTAGGGCTGAGTGAACCATATGGGATGCTGGGGATCAAACCCAGTTCTGCCATGTGCAAGACAAATAACCTCCCTATTGTGCTATGTCTCTGGTCCCCAGTTTTAAATACTTTAAAATATGGGTAAGCACATTCATTGCGTTTAGTTTGCTCTTATTTTCAATACCATCAGAGTTTCAAAATCTTGAATTTGAATTATGATTCTGTTTTATTTGTGATTCATGAATTTTGAGTTCCATTAGTTCCATAAGGGCTGGAGCAATAGCACAGCAGTTAGGCGTTTGCCTTTCACATGACCGACCCGAGTTTGTTTCCTCGCCCCTCTTGGAGAGCCCAGCAAGCTACCGAGAGTATCGAGCCCGCGCAGCAGAGCCTGGCAAGCTACCCGTGTGTATTGGATATGCCAAAAACAGTAACAATAAGTCTTCCAATGAGAGACGTTACTGGTGCCCACTCGAACAAATCAATGAGCAATGGGGTGACAGTGACAGTGATTAGGAACATATGTGATAAGTAAAACAACTTAAGTAAAAATAAAAATAACTTTTTACAATAGGAGCCTGAATGATAGTAGAGAGAGTCAAGCACTTACCTTGCACACTGCTCACCTGGTTTGGTCCCGTGAGCACCCCCAGGAGTCATCACTAAGTACGCTCTTAGCACACATGTGATACCAAAGGAAAAAAAATTTATTTGTTTTTCTGTTTTGCTGTAATGTCAGGGGTCAAACCCAGGTTCTCACACATACCAGGCACGCACTCTATCACCGAGCCATTTCTGCAGCCCTACTTTGGTTTTTAAACTGCAATAGGAATGAAACACCAGACTTTATTTTGCTCCGTTGTCTTATTTTGCTCAGTATAATAGCATCAAGTCCTATCCATGATGCTGCAAAACTTCCAACTTCACCTTTTTCAATAAATAGCTGAATAATATTATATTTACTGCATGTGCCAGTCACCATTAATTTTAAGTGGGCATAGAAGTTGAGTCCATGTTTTAGCCATTACAAATATTTTCTGATACAAACACAGAGGTGAAAACATTCTTTTGAATCAGTGTTTACATTCTTTCAGTAAGCTCTAGATTATATAGAATTTCTATTTTTGTTTTTAACAAGTCCTCATACTGGTTTCCATAGAGGCAGCAATAATTTTCATTTCTAGTAAGAGTGTCTATCCCCACAATATTTTCTTCCAGTTATTTTATATAAGTCATTCTCACCAGTGTGTGCTGATAATTCTGGTTTTAATATGCATTTTCTTAAAAATAAGTAAGGGGGGTCTGGAAAGCTAGTACAGCAGCAGGGCACTTGTCTTGCATCGGGCCCCACCCTGGTTTGATTCCCAGCATCCCATATGATTCCCTGAGCCTGCCGGGAATCATTTTTGAGTGCAGAATGAGGAGCAACCTCTGAGTACTACCAGGTATGGCCCCCAACAAGCAAACAAACAACAAAAAAGTAGGAGCAGAAATGTAAGTAGTGGGAGGAGAGACAGTACAGAGGGGAAAGCATTTGCCTTACATGTGGCAACTCCAGTTTAATCCCCAGCACTACATATGGTCCCAGAGCACTGCCACAAGTGATCCCTGAGAACAGAGCCAGGATTTAGTCTTCATGCAAGTAGGTATGGCCCGAAAATCTAAAACAATACAAATTTTTGTAATAAATAAATGAATCTGAGTGGTTTTTTGCTTGCCTGTGAGTCATCTTCTTTGGAGTTATGCAAACTATTCAGATCCTGTGCCTAGTTTAGGATTCAGTTTGCTTTGTTGTTAAGTTGTAGGAGTTATTTATATTTATGTTTATATTTATATTTATATGGGATAGCCTCACAAGCTTCCCATAGTGTATTCACATGCTAAAGCCAGTAACAAGCTAGATCTCATTCCCCTGACCCTGAAAGAGCCTCCTATGTGGCATCTTTGGGATGGCTGAGTGGAGAGAGGTTTCTAAAATCACAGGGATAGGACAAATGGAGAAGTTACTGAGCCTGCTCAAGATATCAATAACGGGATTTTGTGATTCGTAATTCGTGGTTTATATTTATATTTTAAAACATCAACCCTTTGTCAATTGTATGACATGCAAATATCTCCCAATTAGTATGGTGTGTTTTTGGTTCTGTTCTAGTTTTGGCTTTGGTTTTGTTATACTGTGTTGGACTGGAGCGATAGCACCGCAAGGTAGGGTGTTAGGCTTGCACGCAGCCGACTCGGGTTCCATTCCTCTGTCCCTCTCGGAGAGCCCGGCAAGCAACCGAGAGGACAGAGCCTGACAAACTACCCGTGGTGTATTTGATATGCCAAAAACAGTAACAGCAAGGCTAACAATGGGGACCTTACTGGTGCCCACTCAAGCAAATTGATGAGCAATGGGATGACAGTGACAGTGACAGTCTGCTCTGTTAAGTTTTTTTTTTAATTTGATATAGCTCTTTATTTTTTGCTTTTGTTTGCCTTACCATTGGGAAATTTGGTTAAGTCTCAAGATGCATCTCTGAAGTATTTTCTGGTCTTTGATCTTATATCCAACTATTTGTTTCACTTTCAGTGAATCAAGTTGAGTTTGGGCGGGGATGGGGTGTATTTTTGTTTTTTTGTTTTTTTTTTTGCCACTTTCATGGTTGTTCTGTTTCCCAACAACATTTGTTAAAGGAGCTGCTTTTCCTCCATGGTACTTCCTTGACCTCTTTACTCTAAATTAAATTTCCCTATAAATGTAGACTTGTTTCTCAGATCTCTATACTGTTCTATCAGTCTGTGTGATTGTTTGTATTTGTTTATGATGCTGTTTTTATTGCCATTACTTTGTCGTGCAGTTTGAAGTCAGGGAGTGGAGTATCATGCCACCATTTTTTCCTCTCAGGATTTCTTTATCAATTCAGTCTTTTGTGTTTCTATTCAAAATTTAGAACTTTTTCTGCTGGCTTGAATATATCATTAGAATTTTGCTGGAGATTATACTGTATCTGTATATTGCTTTATAAAATCAGCAGTTTGATAATATTAATTCCTTGAATATTCAAACATGTAGCGTCTATTTCTTTGTATCTTCTATTTCTTTCAACAATGCCTAGTAGTTCCCTGTGCAGATATTTTCCCTCCTTTAAGTGTACTCCTGATATTTTATTCTTTTTGATGCATGTAAATGTAAATGAAATCATTTTCTTAATTTCTCTGCATATATAAATGCAATATATTTTTCATAATGATTTTGTATCCTGCCACTTTGCTATATTTATTTTTAATTTATAAAAGCTTTTAGGCAGGGTCTTTAAGGTTTTCTAAATATATTACTATGTCAGCATGAAGTCCCAGTCTTTTGAGTATGCTGATTTTCCCTCTTTAGGGACTGTGCTTAGGGGCAGAATTCTATGGAAAATGGCTCACCTGCCAAATTATGTCTATCAAAATTGCTGGTGTTCAAAGGCACAGCACTAGTCTAATCTCAGTGTCTCACTGATGCCCTAGAGAATTGAGACCCCAAATTCTAGACCTTCCTTCTGTGTGTATTGTCGTGCATGCTGTGCTGACAACAGCAGCATCATAATCTTCATCAGTATCCTTTTTCTTCTCTATCTGCTTCTTCTCCTTCTCCTCCTTCTTTTCTTCTTCCTCACCTTCCTTCCCCATCTCCTTCTTCTTGTCAACCTTATCCTACTCTTTCCTCTCCTTCTTCTTCTTCTTTGTTTGGGGGCTGGTGGGGGAGCTCTCAAGACATATTCAGAGTCCCTGGTAGTGATTCTCAGGCAACCAGGCTGGCAGTTCAGTTCAAGGGCCCGATTATGCAATGCTGCTCTGGCCCTAAAATTTTGGAGGTATCAGGCCACTCCAGCAGTGCTGGGGACGTCCAGGACAGTTCGCAATGCTTGGATGACCAAAGGGTGTCAAGAGTTTGTACCTGGGTTGGATGTAGTATGCCCAGGCATATGCTCTACCTATTCTACCATTTCCTGCCCTCTTAGTCTGTTCTTCTTTTTGTTTGTTTATTTGCAGAGTCTCTTTCCCCCGTGCCTGGCTGTCTTCCCCGGGGCCCCTTGGAGGAGGTGGGCTTTAGTTTCCATCCCCGCCCCGAGCAGAGCTCCCATGGCCTTAGACCTCTGGAGACTAGCAACAGCCATGCTCAAGCCCCTAGCAACAGCCATGCTCAAGGACCCTCTCCACACGTTCGGACGAGCCTCACGCATGAAGGTACCGGCAGAGGAACCCAGGTGTGTGGGACCTGGGGCTGAGACCTCCAAGGCTGCTCGGATCAGGACTGGGCCTCTTCCACCCAGATTCCCCATTTTCTAATAGCTAGACGGTCACACCCAGGGACTGCCCCTGGCACCGTGTAATCCCACCAATGGCCAGAGACTTAAAACCAAGCTCCTGGACATCGTATAGCCTAGTTCTCCCTCTGGATGTTTGTTTTTGAGCCACATCCTGTAGTGCTCAGGCTTACTCCTGACTGCCCTCAGGGATAATTCCTGGAGGAAACCAGAGGAGATAATATAGAATTCCACATAGAACCTAGTTGGTCATGTGCAAGGCAAATGGCTTATCTGCTATATATTGCTCCAGCCTCTCTCATTTGTTCTTATAAGGATGAGAGTCATCTTGTATTAGAGTCACCCCCAAACAGCAATGGCCCTATTTATATTTGATTTTCTCCTATCTCCAGATACAGTCACTTTCTAAAGTAACATATATTTAGATTTTATTATTATTATTATTATTATTTTGCTTTTTGGATCACACCCAGCGATACTCCTGGCTCTGCACTCAGGAGTTACCCCTGGCGGTACTCAGGGGACCATATGGGATGCTGGGAATTGAACCCGAGTCGGCCGTGTGCAAGGCAAATGCCCTACCCGCAGTGCTATTGCTCCAGCTCCAAAGATTTAAATATATAAACAGATTCTACAATTCAATTTGCAACACACAAACACACACACACACACACACACGCACACACACACACACACACACACACACACCATAATGAATGGGTTAGTACATCATACATGAACTGGTGAGGAGACATACTTATTCAAATATAATTTCCCAGGCCCATCCAGGATGCTGTCTCAGAAAACTTGCTAGAATGATAGCATCCTGGGTGTAGAATGCTTAAAATTATACATTTTTTTAATCCATGGGATTCTTACAGACTAGTGTATTCTGAGGGAGGCTGGGGGACTACCAGAAACAAAATTTTTATCTGAGGGGGAGGGAAGTTACTGGCACCAACACCTGGTTGCCAAGAGGCAATGCAGCACTGGAAAATAATAGGAACAGCCAAAATGGGAACAAAGAAATGATCAGATAACAACCCATGCTCACATTCCTAAGGGGCTCCCCATTCTTAGGATAAACCACTGTGGTAAGTTTTCAGAGGATACTGTTAATTTTCCCTTCTATTCTTAATAAAATTTCTCATTTCTGATCATTCGGCTGAGTCCATTTTTTCTTTCTTGGGGGACAACCAATACACAGCTCTCACCTTTGAGGTTAACACACACACACACACACACACACACACACACACACACACCTTACTTCCAAACAGTAAAGTCTATTAGGCATACTGTACTGAGTAAGAGAAAGGTAATGGGGAAAAAATGATAAAATTGCCCCACATATGTACAATTGGTTAAAAAAGTAAATAAATAACAGGAGGTAATAAACAGGCCAGAGAGTCATATGTAGAGAAAACAAATAATAATTTAGTATAAGTAGGAAGAAGGAAACCAAGAAAAATGTATTCAGAGCATTTTGTCTTCAGAGTCCCTGCCCACTTCAGGAGGAGATTGACTTTCCCAACTAGATGTGGAATGAGCATTGAGTTTTGTTTGATTTGATTGTATCAAAGGAATGATAATTCCAGACAGTTATTGGAGAACATGATTTCTGCTATAGCAACCTTTCAGAAACTTGCTATCAAATCTCAGTCCCTATAAATCAAAGATTAATTGACTTTTTTGTGGTAAAAACATAATACAAATATATGTACATATGAATATATATGTATGCATGTGTATATATATATTTTTTATTCCTTGCACAGTTTACTATCCCTCATATTAAACAGAAACTCAGAGGGCTGTTGTGTGCTAGAGGTGAGAAAAGTAGCAGGCATCTCCTTAGGTATAAGGTAGCATAGTGATTCAAAATCAAATGTACAGCCGGTCAGATGAATCCAAGTGACTCACAAAAGCTCTTGGGCTCAATCCTAGGTAATGGAATTTCAAGGCGGGAATAACATTATTAAATCTCATAGCAATGCACAACCAATACTTTCAATTAAAAGTCATTGGGTTCTGCCAACCTTAAATAAGGCTATTAAATAAGTTATGCTAATAAATGGCACTCCTTCACACTTACAAAATTATCCTAAGCCATTTTGAAAGAGCATTTCTGCTGACAATACAGAGGGAGAAACCGGCCCTCTGATTCTATTTCTGGGCAGAATGGCATACTTGTCGGGCTGATTGAGCGTCCCCCAGTGCCAGCATGATGCCATATGCCAGCTGGACAGTACAGCTGGGGCGCACATACATTCTGAGTCTCAGCTGGTACTGACAAGGCAGACATGCCAAAGACATTTGGCAATTTGGTTACAATAAAATTTGATGGTGATAGGGCGTGTGTGTGGGTGTGTGTGTGTTGGTTGTGTGTGTCTATCTGTGTATTATTAGCAATATGAACCACTACAGTCTGTTCCAATTGTTTTTCAGAATAACAATAAACACTACAAATGCTCAAAAAAATGTTTCTCATCTCCTTAGAATCATGTACAGCAAAAATAAAATGAAAATACAAATACAAGAGAAGGAAAAAATGAGATATTTTACAATATGTATATTAAGTGTGATGATTGGCACTACACTTTTAGCCACATAAAAACACAGACACACACACTCATACACACATTGGTATTATTAGAAATGAAAAAAATTTAAACGCTAACACAAATAAATTCAAGGCATCTATCCTTATTGCTCACTCCTAAAAGTGAAAATATGGCCAATATAATAAGAGTTATGCAAAATTACAAAAACATAAGCAGAAGCTTGAGAAATCATAAAGGAATTAAGGTGTGTGCCTTGCACATGCAGACCATAGTTCAAATCCTGGGAACTATAACTGGTCCCTGTCAAGAATGATCTGTGAGCACAGAATCAGGAGTAATCCCTGAATACTGTTGGGTATGGCCAATAAACAAACATGTGACTGGCCTAGGTTTGATCTTCAGCATCCCATATGGTCCCCCAAGTCCACCAAAGAGCGATCCCTGAGCTCAGAATCAGGGGTAAACCCTGATCGCCAGTGGGTGCATTCCCAAATAATGTGGCACTGTCATCCTATTGTTCATCAATTTGCTGGAGTGGGCACCAGTTAACGTCTCCATTGTGAGACTTGTTGTCACCGTTTTTGGCATATGGAATATGCCATGGGTAGCTTGCCAGGCTCTGCCAAGCGGGGTACTCTTGGTAGCTTGCCGGGCTCTCCAAGAGGGATGGAGGAATCAAACCCAGGTCAGACATGTGCAAGGCAAACGCTCTACCTGCTGTGCTGGGGAGGGGGAAGAGGGGGGTTCTCCCAAATAATAAAATCCAAAAATTTCAGGAGAGAATTCACTTTCAGAAGCTACCGCAGCCAGAGGGGAGGGAAGGGAAGGGAAGGGAAGGGGAGGAGCTAGCCTGGAGCCAGAAAGTGAAAGTGCATGCTCTGAAACTCTGCAAGTGCTTAGGACTGGGTTTTATTTCATCCAGCAGAAAACACGCACGCGCGCACACGCACACACACACACTTTTATAAGCTAGCCATTGACAAGAAATCAGTATCAGATTAGAGCAGACATGGCTGATGACAGCTGAGAGTTCATGCCTATGGATTAAAGCAAGTCGAATTACGAAGAGCTGGGCAGTCACATAACTAGTGTCGAGATCATCCCCCATGAGTGTGATTAGAAATTTCATGCTTAAGCAATACTCCATTCTCTGAGAATATAAACGGGGGTGGGGGTGGGGAAGTGGAGTGGCACCAAGTCCAGATTCCAGTGGGACAATTCAACATAGTTCTAGAATTGGTGATTGTTCATGCAGCCTCACTGGTGAATTAGCCAGTGTCACCTGGAGAATAGCTGTGCATTAGAAAAGAACTTCGATTCAGTGATTTGGCTTTTCTTTATCTACCAGATGTGAGCAACTGATAATCCCTGACTCTTGTGTTGTGTGGATCAAAGACATTTAAGCATATAAAAATCTATGACAACATCTTGCAAATTATGAGATTCCAAATGTTCAGACTCATTATTGCCCCCCTTGTCACTATTATTAAATAGAAGTGCTTTAATCAATACTAGTTGCCATAATAATATCACAGACAAATAGTAAGGTGACTTAAAAAGAAAAAATAGTTTTCTAACAATTTTGGTGGTTACAAAATCCATGATCAAGAATTTAACCATTCTCTTTCTGATGAGAACTGATACTGACGAGATGACCACCTTCTTACTGTGTGCTCACCTCTTAGGAAGGGCACGTGAGAGAAAACTCCCCCCCTTCTTATAATTTCTCATCCCATCCTCAGATTTTATTATTGTATCCTATAATTCCAATGCCCTTTCAAAGACCCAAATTCCCAATATCATCACATGAGTATAAAGTTCCAACAATTTGCCAAGGGGAATACCTTCAGCCCATACAAAATGTCTGAATGTCACACATAAATTGTATGGTAATGTAGCACATTCTATGAGTTCATCTTCATTAATATGCATTAGATGGCACTGTACATAATAACAACTGTATATAATATATATATATGGACATAAACATAGAGAGGGGGAATATAGAGGAAATTGTGACAGAACCATTTTTTTTTTCATTTTATGTCACTGTTTCCAGGTCACTCAAAAGCAAATGTTTGATCAAACATTTGATTCGTGCACATTGTGTTATCAGAATTGTTACTGCTAGATGTCCAAATTACACTATCAAACAAATGCAACCAGAGAGTACAATGTCTGTGAAAATAAAACCAATTCCTATTATGAAAACCCTTTTTTCAAATGTCTGCTTCTCCGCTTTAGTAAATGGAACATCAAGACTATAATTGAATATTTGATGATTAAAAATCTTGCAGTGTCTGTGGGTTCTCATGCTGAACGTCAGTTCCCATCACACAAGCCTGTAGGTGTACTTGTGGGAGAGCAACAGATTAGACAGAATCTTTAATGGCCTTGAGATACTCCCTTTAGTTGTGTGTGTGTCTCTGTGTGTGTCTCTGTGTATGTCTCTGTGTGTGCACGTGTGTGTGTCTCTGTGTGTGCACACTCAAGTAGATGTGCACAGGTCTGCTAGCCTTTTTTTAAAAATCATTAATATTTGACATGGGTTTGGTAAGGTTTTTGCTTATTAATTTCCTCCATTTGGTTGAATTTAGGAAACTGGATTTATTGCTTTCTAAGGTTTTCTCTCCTCTCTCTTCTCTGCCACTCCATTTCTCTCTCTCTCTCCTCCCTGCTATAGTAAACCAATGTTAGCAGGTCCTTCATTCCTCCCTTGACCACTTAGGAACTATATGCTTTCCTCTCTGGTGAGTACCGGAGAGGGAAATGTGCCCAGACTACTGCCCAGCTCTGTAGCCTACACGCGTTGATCTGGGTGACATGCATGTGTCCCCAGTCCTTCCGTAGAGATATACGGGAAGAACCACCTGCACACCACACCACACCAGTTTGCGCTACTCTGGCATCTATGCCTTTCCCCAGCTAGGCCTTCATATCTGTACCTTTCTAAAAGATACCCCAGAATGCAGTTATTCATGATCCATCTTCTATGGCCCACTGGTTATGTTGAATCCTGGACGCTGTAGCCTCCTCATAGATGGCAGAAGAACAGAAATTTGGAAAGGAAATTGGGGGCCCAGGAAATTTGGGCAGCACATAACAGATATCATGGGGTCAAATGACTGCTGCGCAGATGAAAGGTGAAAACTAAACCGTTGCCTGGAGAAGATACGCTGTGCCAGAGCGAAAGGCGCGGTGAACATAGTGTTCAACCTTTTCCCATGGAGGAGGTGAGGTCTAGAAAGCTTTTCAAAAGCAAGTCACAATTATTGTGCAGTAAAAATACTGCCTATCTGAAGTCATCCATTCTTGTCTTCTCCTCAGCTTGTATGTTTGGTGCTTTTTGGTGGCTAAAGCAAAGGGGAAGGGAGGAGGGGAGGAGAAAGGGGGAGAGAGGAGAGGAGGGGAGGTAGGGGAGGGGGAGAGGGTAAGAATAGGAAGGGGGGAGGGGAGGAGGGGAAGAGGGGGAAGGAGGGGGAAGGGAGGAGGGGAATAGAAGGAAGGGCAGGTGAGGAGAGGAGTGGAGGAAGGGAGGGAAAGGGAGAGAAGAGGAGAACAAGATTGATAACAACAAAACAGAAAGGGCAAAATCCTGTTTTATTTTCACCCAAAGCAAGAGAAATGGAGATAAGGAACTAAAATGTAATTAAAAAAAAAAAAAAAAACAAGGGCTGGAGCAATAGCACAGTGGCTAGGGTGTTTGCCTTGCACACGGCCAACCCGGGTTCAATTCCCAGCATCCCATATGGTCCCCTGAGCACCGCCAGGAGTAATTCCTGAGCACAGAGCCAGCAATAACCCTGTGCATCTCCAGGTGTGACCCAAAAAGCAAAAAAAAAAAAAAAAAGGTTTCAGTTTAAAAAAAAACAAAAACAAATTGACCCTATTGCTTTCAAGAGCAGCAGAGTTGCTTTCAGAAGCAACAGCTCTCTGTGTCCATTTAGTTTTTTATATTTTTTGAAAAGGATCATATGACTAAGGAAAGAACCCTAGAGATTTAGAAACACTAAACTCAGAATAACTCAAGAATTAATGAGACCCCTAAAATATTAAAACAGAAGTTCATTCATGACAATCACATTAACTAGTTTTTGTACATATTATTGCTGAAGATAGCATCTGAGAAAATTGTTCTACTTTGTGTGTATTTCATTTCATTCAAGGTAGCTGAGAATTTTCATTTTCCTTTTGAAAACTTTAACAAATAGAGAAAAGATTTTTTTTCTGGAAGTTTTTGAGACATGATCTGATTCTCTTACACTTTTCCTTATGAGGATTTCTAAGAGCTAATTATTTAAGCTCCAATTTTATTTTTTCAATTAAATAAATTAAAACCCCCAATGTCCTCCCTTCTGAAATCTGACACACCATTTTGTCGGTAAAGACATGTACAGCACCCGGTCCAGACAAGGTCAGACCCGAACACCTAAAGAATCTGCTGCCAGTACTCATCAGTACACTCACTGGCTTGGCTCTTCACATGCTACCTGTCTGAATGCAAGGTTCCATCCCAATGGAAAACCAGCAGGACCGTTCTGTTGTACAAGAAGGGAGACATTCATGACATCGGCAACTATCACCCAATCTGCCTGCTGTCTGTCATCTACAAGTTGTTCACTCGAGTCATCCTGAATAGGATTGGCAGAACACTAGACAAAGGATAACCATGTGAGCAAGACAGGTTCCGAAAAGGATTCAGCACGACTGACCATATACACACGGTGACCAAGCTCATTGAGGTTTCATGAGAGTTTAAAATGCAGCTCTGTCTACCATTCATCAATTTAAAGAAGTCTTTGATTCTGTTGAAACTGAAGCAGTCATTGAAACCCTAGCCAAACAGGGCGTTCAAACTCAGTACATCAGGGTCCTCCGTGAGCTGTATGACGGATTCACCACGAGGATCTCACCATTCTACAAGGAAGTGATCATTGACGTAAAGAGAGGGGTTCGACTGGGCGATACCATTTCACCAAAACTCTTCAGAGCCACCCTCGAGAACATCATAATATGACTGGAATGGGAAGGAATGGGAGTGAAGATAGATGGTTGACAACTACATCACCTCCGCTTTGCTGATGACATCATTCTAATAACACATTAGCTAAGTGGCACAAATGCTGGCCAACTTTGACCATGAGTTTGGAAAGGTCGAACTACAGCTCAATCTGTCCTTGAGAAATGAGCTAGTTCCTGATGTTCCATTTGCTCTCAATGGAACGAACATCTCCGAATGTAGCAGCTATGTGTACCTGGGTCGAGAACTCAACATGAGGAACAACTTGACACCAGAACTGTGCAGGAGGAAAAGAGCATCTTGAAATGCCTTCAAGAGCATCAAAGAAGTGGTTATGAAGATGAAGAACCTCTGGCTCCAGGCACATCTTTTTGACTCAACCATTCTTCCTGCACGAAGATACGCCTCAGAGACCTGGGCCCTACGAAAACAGGATGAGAACACTATTCGGGTCTCCCAAAGAGGAATCGAAAGAGCTCTGCTTGAAGTATCATATTTCACTCAAGTGAGAGAAGGAATCCAGAGTTCCGACCTCTGTCAACGATCGAAGATTAGGAATGCTGCTTCGATTGCAAGGCATTGAAAATCAGATGGGCCAGACACATAATGCGATTTGGAGTTTGGAGATGACCGCTGGACTAGAGCTGTTACCAACTGGATTCCAAAAGACATCAAAAGAATGCCTGGCCACCCACCTACAAAGGGGTGACACGTGATACAAGTGAAGTGATAACTAAATAAATTTTATTTATTCATTTATTTAAAACTTAAGAAAACACAGAAGCATTCTCTAATACAATAAGAAATGTTCAAATCATGCTCAACCTAAGCATTAACTTTGTAACCAGATGAGTCACAACATAGCTGTTTTGACATGCACTGGAGGACAAAGCAGCACCATTTCTCAGTGAAGAAACCCTAAATCTTAGAAAAATCATCAATGGACCGTCTCTACGAAATTACACTGACTTCAGAATCATCCTAATCAACACCTTCTCATGGACAAGTCCGAGAAAATGTCTTCTGTAGTAGTATTTTTGTTTTAATTTCCATTATTTCCCCTTGCTAATCCTGGTCATAAAATGCCCTGGGAATCACCAACACTAAATTCAGCTCTTAAACACAAAAGAACAAAGTTTACTTCAGTTGCCATCTTCCCCTGCTTTCCATCAGCCCCAAAGGAAAAGAGAAAAATGAAGGTATAAATCTACTTCCCTACTAGCAATGTTTAAAAAGTAATCATAAAAACCTAATCCCTAAGCACTCTTAAGTCCTTCCCTTCATTATTTGGCCTTGCTGAAATCAAATCCCAAACAAATACATCAGTCTCTCATTTCCACTAACCTTCTACACTTTATTGCATTCAGAAATAGAGTGACATTTGCTAAACAAGTGGCTCTTTTTTTCATTATTTCCCCACACTGAGCCACTAGGAATTGGTAACACAGACCCACAGACCTCCCTACCAACATTGACTGTTATGTTCCCATTGCCAAACACGCATGTTCTTTTTTTTTCAGTTGTCTACTTTCCAGCCACTTCAAATATCTCCTTCTCTACTAAGTCTTTCCTTGTCTACTAAATTGGAATTAACACTTCTTTTCACATTCAACAAACAAATATGTGAGTCCCTCGTGAATACGCAGCACTGTCTTAGGGGGAAGAGGCACAGAGGGTGAAAAAACATGTGACCTGCTGTCTCTCTGTGTGGAGGAAAAAAATATTTATCAAGTAATCAAAGGACTAAATATAAAACTGATTGGGATCTACACATGAGTGTCATATGATGCTAGGACAGAAGCTGTGAAGGGTCTGAAATTTTCATCAAGTTGAAAGATAACGGGGTAACCTGATGGTCTTATGTACTTATAATTCCAAGATTCCTGAGTAGGAGATATGGATCATTGTTATTCACACCAAAAACTGCCATCTGGTCAGTGTTTTGTATACCATGTCCTCACCCTGACATCTTCACAAAAGTATCAGATTAGAAAAAAGTGTCACCTGTCCCTGCAGTAAGGTGTGTCACAGGAAGTGAAGGGAGTCAATCAGATGGCCCTCTGCCGAAACACTTCCAAAGAGAGAGTTAATGTAAAAGCTGAGTATAAATTAATCTCCAGCGGAGGAAGAAACCTCGTGATACTCTAGAATTTAAGCCAATATCTTCAGAATGAGGAAAGAAAGGACTTTCCTACCCAGAGTGACTAAGGGGGGCTCGTCTTTCACTCTCAGTCCACCACTAGCTCTAGTTGTCCAGGTGGTTACTTAAACACATTCTTTGCTCTCAAGTTTAGAACCATTAAGATATGGAAACAAAACAAAAACTAAAACTCTTTTGGTGACTTGGGCTTTTCCTGAAGCAAATAAAGTTTCTGGTGAGACCTGAAGAAAGAGGAAAAACTCAGTAGTGGAGATGGGTAGAGTGACATTTTCCAGGCAAAGAAAATTGTGTGTGTAATGAATGCTTGGTACAAAAACAAACGAACAAAAAATAAATAAAGCATGGTGTTTTCGAGGAAATGACTGCATGGCTCTTATCACACAGACTGAAATTAATCCAGAGAGGGAGACAGAGACCCGATCACATAGAGAATCTTCAGTCCCTGTTTTGATCCCTTATACTATGAGTAGCGAGAAGCCAATGATGTGTCTATGCCAAGAAGCGCTATGAAGAAATTTGCATTCCAGCCATGCCCCATTCTAAGCAGTAGCAGATAAATGAGCATGGACTTTGCAAGTAAGACTGTGTTACTGCTCCCATAGAGCCATCAATTACCATAAATTCTTTGAGTCTGTGACCTCGTTCTCATCCTTCTCTTCTTGCATCCCCCCCATACAATGCAACCCAGTTTCCGGAATTTGTCAAGCATCATTTACCACTCACTAATAGTGTTCAAAGCACCAATCTGGATCAAAACTTATTTTCATTGTTGAACTTGTATAAAGAGAAATCTTTCCTTCCGGTATCTCCTTTTGTGCTATAGTTTATTAATTTGTATGTTTTGATTAAGGGTTTTCAACCCTTTAACTTCTCTACTGGGGGAAACTTCAATGTGTCATCTAGGAAAGATCTAGATAAAAATGACTTCAATTTGCCAAATGTTCAGCAATTCTGGAAAATAGCACCTGTTTGGGTTAAATAAGGGTGGCTTTGAATAAGGACTGTGAGCTAGTTTTTGTGGCTTTGTATGTCAGACAAAAACACAAGATGCAACTCTGTATCTGAAACTGAGATGAAAAAACAAAGGATCTGAAATATTGACTAGTATGAATAGTGAAGACCAAGAATTAGACAGAGTCTGGCAGTATGTGATCTGTTCAGAAGGGCCAAAGGATGCAATGACTATAAGAAATAAGCTCAAAAATAGCTGATTTGTTTTATATAAGAGATGCCAGTATAGTGCTACCTATTACATTTTTCCCTTCGCCACAAATTTAATAACTTTATTTTCACTAAGCTCCATCAATTTTAGTTTGGATGTGCTATGATTCACTTCCCCAGAGCGTTTGCATAATATGTATCCCGCAGGTTTCATTTCTGTAAATCACTGCTTTGTGGGGGAGAAGGGGGGTGGATTCCAGGCACACTCCAGTCTTTGAGTAAGTTTTGAAACCAAAAGAAGATTGCATTTCCTGATTGCTAAGTTATCTCTGCTGCTCGCTGAAAAATTATTTTCCCTATAACACTTCCGTTTGTATATTCGATAAAGTTAATATCTGTGAAATCAGTTGATTCTCACTGCGCTAAATTATACCGGAATAGACAGAAGATTGACTTCCTGGTATTGACAAGAGAGAACTCTCAATGTCTTTTGACTTATTATTTCTGGCAGTTGAAAAGAATTGCAATAACACACAAAATTACTTTACAGGGTATGTTTAGAAAGCAGAGAAAATTAATGGAGGGATGGATTCTTCGATATTTTTGCCTTTTAACAGAGATTTCTATTTCCTGTCAAATATTTTCTCAAAGATGAACTGGAGGAACACAATGTAAATTGATTTATCCACACCTTAAGACGTACCTGAGGTTTAATTGCCTCTGCAATATTTATGCTTACATAAATAATTCAATGGCAAATTAATCCAGCTTTTATAATTACCTCCCTGAGCGGCTCATGGCTCAGTCCCATGGACTTAATTGCAAGTTGATGAAGGTATTTAGGTCACTACCACTAACGAACTATATAGAAACTTTTTAAAGATCTGAAGAAAAGAAACCCGTAGCTTTCTAGTCTAAATCCTTACAAAGAAATAGATATGTTATTTATTGTTGATCCCAACACTGAGGTTTAGGAAATATATCTACACTACTGAAAAACATCCTACAAAGAGATTATTTTCTACCTCATTCATAAGTGCAAGCAAAATGATCCTTAAATTTCCCCTGAATTGGCCTGCCTCCAATATGACCTGGTGCAAAAGGCCATCTCTTCTCTATCACTTGTATCACTTGTCATCGTCCCATTAATCTTCGATTTGCTTGAGCGGGTGCCAGTAACGTCTCTATTCATCCCTGCTCAGTGCTTGTGTAGCCCTCAGCTCACTCCAGGAATAGGAAGAGCCTCAAACCATTCATTCATTCAGGGTTTTGACAAAGAAGTCTGACCATCTCGGAGATAGGGGGCCACGTGGTCTTTTGATGTCCCATGGAATCCAATCTGTAACAGCTCTAGTCAATCGGTCGTC